>NW_008577643.1:0-8066 GCF_000257125.1 Entamoeba nuttalli P19
TAATTTAGAAACTATAAAATATAAATTATATTTGTATTATTTTAAATATATATTATACTTTATTGAATTCTAAAGAATAATAAATATATAGAAAATGGTACGTACAATTCATAATTAACTAATATTACTTTTTAAGAGATATTTGTTTATTTATTCACAGAACTTCTTTTAATTTAAATAGGCTAAAAGTTGTTTTGAATCATTTTTTGTAGTTATAATTAGTAAAAATTATTGTGAATTTACAATAAATCATTTTATAAATTTTTTTTATTTGAAGGAAAAAACAATTATTATTAAAAAAAAATAATAAAAAAAAGATCTACGAAGGATTTGGAAATTAGAAGAAGCTAAAAACATAAAAAAGATGTTCTTTGAACTTCTTTGTTCAAGTGAAGAAAAAAAAAAAGAAATCTGAATTATTATATCTTAATGACTTGTTTAATACTTTTATTATTAGTTATTGTACTTTCTCTGTCTGAGAAGACAAGTTGTGCCTCACCTTATTACTTTTCACCATTATCAAGTGTAGAAAGCTCAATAACATTAACACCTGAACAGTTTAGTTCACAAACTATAAATTGTAATGGTCAAACCCAAGGAAATGGAATGTGGATTGATATTGCTAATCATTATGAATTTACTCTTTCTTTCCAAATAATTGCTTCTGAAGATATTACAATGCAATATTATACTGATTGTTCATCTGTGTGTCAAGCAGATAATAAAGAGGCTTTTCTTGTTCTTACTTCAGGACATCATCAATTAGTTTATGTTTCTTTTAATACACCATACAATACTATTTTCTTTTACCCAATCTCACAAGGTACAGTAAATAAACCAATCAAAGTAACTGATCCTTTTCCAAAGTCAATAGATACCACTCTTTCAATGAAAGATGAAAATGGTATTTACCAATCTTTTATTCTTTTAACTGTTAAAGAGCATTGGAAATATGGAATTAATATTGCTTCAACATTACCTATTACAACCAAAATTCAATGCTCTTCAATTTCTTTTAATAAAACATTTACTGATCAATATATTGAATTTGATAGTGAACAAGATAATACACAATTCCTTATTTCTTTTATTAGCCCATCTATTACAGTTATTAAAGTTACATTTAATCAAACATTCTTCCTTCCTACTTCAATTGAAGAAATTAACGTATATCCTTATATTAGATATGAAACTGTTCCACCTTCATCACTTCCTGATTCAACTGAAATTTTTGGATATAACTATCAAATTAATCCTCAATCAAATTATCAATACTTTGTTGATTTATGTTCTTCTTCAGACACTAATATTACCTTTGGCCTTTTATCTTCTGATTACAAAATTCAATCTCTTCCATGTATTTCTTCAAGTGGAATTAAATACAGTTTTAATACTTCAGACTCGGTTAATCCATTTTTATTTAGAATAGGTTTTACTTCAGTAAGTCCAAATGCTCGTACATTTGTTCTTCAAGTACATAACCAAAAATTAGATAACTCATCAACATCATCAAAAATAATACTTACGGTAGTTATTGCTTCTATTTTATTTGTTCTTATATGCCTTATTCTTGTTACTATTATTTGTGTTTTGCGCTTAATAAAAAAGAAATCAAAGTATACTTCAATCGGAGAAGAAGCTTATCCAACAATTATTTCTGCTTAATTTACTATTTTTTTATTATTAATGTTATTTAATCTTAATGAAATTATTCCTCTGGATTTTATGATATTAAAATTGATTTTGATTACAAGATTTATTTCTTAGATTGAAATAAGATTTATCAAAAGAAATATTATTAAAATACTTCTTCAAACAAAATTCCTAAAAAGTTTTATGCATCAATTACAATAAAATGAAAGGGTATTATTCTTATTAGTATATAAGAATTAAAAGAATAAAGAGTTGCAAATGAAAAGAAATCATTATTCTCATAATGTTTCATTTGATAAAGCTAATTTTTCGATCAAAAAAGAACAACAAAGAAATGAATCTCTTAACTATTTTGATGTTATACAAAAAACTTTAAAAGAAATTGCCTTCGAATCTCTGAAAAGGAGGAAAAAAGCAGAAAAGAAAATGAATAGAAGAGTTGCATGGTAATACCTCAGTCAGGTCATTTTATATTTACTCTTATTTCTTGTTTGTATTGGTAATGTTCATAAAGTACTTTGAACTAGTTTTTTTCTTTCAAGAACATTATTTTCTGAAGTATTATTCTGTTCGGTTATTTATTGTTTTATCTCCATTCTTTTATTTTCATAAAGATTTCTTTACAAGAATTTTAATTGAAAATTCAAAATAATTTGAAAAGAGTATGTACAAAGTTTGCCTATTACAGTTATTTTCTTTGTACATCTGAAATATTTCTTCTTTGGTTATTAATCAATGATAAGTCATTAGTTTATTCACAATTTTATAACAATAGTAATAACTAACTTAGTCAAAGTCTTAGAAATAATGATAGTTAATATAAGTTCAAATTTTCAATAAATTTGTGTTTATGTCATTGATTTTCTGTTATAAAAATACCAACGGCATTTGTGAAATAAATTGCTATTTTCATAAAAAAGGAATTTGACTAAAATAAGTATTTTAAATAAAACATGGATTATAATTCTAAAAATATAATACAATACCCAAATATAATTTTTAAGAATAACTGGTGTTAGCGCACTAGGACTTTTATGTTGATCCTATCTAAATTTCAAACCATTTCTCTTCTAAAATGTTTGTCATATATAATTCTATTTATAAAGAAATTTTATTCATCTAATTTAATAATATTCTGGATAAATAGTACAAAAAAACAAAATGGAAGAATGTTATTTATTATAGAATAGGCACTTAATTAGATATTATTTACCAATATTTTAATATTACTACCATACCAAGTTTAAAAAGAAAGAAGTTTTATACTTTTTGTCTCACAAAGTATTGATTGAAAGAATTATTTTATTTAGTAAACACAGAAAATGGAATATATTTTCATTTTAATATATTATTGAAATTTCTAATTAATTTTATTTTTAGATAATTAATATTTCTTTGAGTTATACAACTAGTCAAGAGTTACTTGTTTATTTTTATTATCATATATATTATTTAATCATATATCTAATAAGTATTTGATTCAGATCAATAACACGATATCCATAATATTTTAATACAAACAAATCTTTAATGTAAAAAGTTATGAAATATATTGAATGAGAACAATTAGTTGTACTATTATTTTATATATTAATTTAAAAATAGAACCTCATTGTGATTAAAAGAAAAAGATTTATAAATATAAATTATCTATTTTCAGTTTTGCTAAAACATGAAAAATACTCAGAACAATATGTACTAACATAATATAAAAGTTGTTATTATCTGGATTTATAGTTCTTATTACTGAGTTATTTTTATAAAACGAAAAATTTAATATTTTTATGTTTTATAAAACAAAATAATAATATAAAAAAATCAAAACTAAATTAAAGTCAAAAAGATTCCTTTTTATTAAAATTCAAACTGACGTGCTTATCTTTATGTTTTTTCAATGGAAGAAAGGAAAATTGAAAATGAAAAGGGGGGTTAGTTATTTTGAGAAATTGACAAAAAATAATCATAAAATACAAAATCACACTTAAAAGGAAAGCCATTAGACAGACAAATTTGAAAGGAAAGAACTATCACAACGCTGTATTACAGCACATTTTAAATCGAAACAGTGATGAGTTAAATAGTCATTGGTTTGTACTCCAATCGTTGGAATCTCTTTATTTAAAATAGTTACATTCGGAGATATTACTTTTTGTATGGTTTCAACAATTTGAGCACCTTTTTTCCCTGAAGTCCGTTTTGATACAAATCTATAACCAAACTCTGTTAAAAGGTCAATCAAAAGATGGAGTTGTTCTGTGATTTTATTTGTGTCGTATCTTCTTCTTGCAGTCTTTTCTGCTATACCATTTGATAAGTCTTGTAAATATTTTTCTTTACATCTTTGTTCTACGTATTCTTCAACTTTTATTGAATCATTACCTCTTCTAAGTTCGTTTATTTTGAAGTATTGACGAGTTACAACGGAACGTTTTGTAGGTATTTGAAGGGTAATTTCAAAATGGTTGTTCAATAATACTAATAAAACTCCTTGTTGATAAACTTGATAAGTACGTAATTTGAAGAAAGCATCATTTATCTTTTTTTGTCTTTTGTTTTTCTTTTCCATTTTAGTTTTGTCTGTTTGCATGAATTTGTTTAGTGAATTAATTTTTTAGATTCTGTCCTTTTTGTTGCGGTATATCTCAAATATTTAAATCGTTTATTCTATCAGTGATATCAATATTTCATTTATTATTTTGAATTTATTATTTTCTTCAGTATATGAAGGATTTTTAGAATGTATTATTCCTTTGCAATTTTATTGTCTATGAAATAAAAAGGAAAAGTCGATTTTAAAAATACTATGATTAGATTAACCAATTAATAATCATCTAATTTTTCTACTAATTCTTATTCCAACAAAAAAATAAATAAACAAAACCCCATTCTATTTTTATCAAATATTTTAAAAAATGTATGGCAAGTTAATGTTTCATATTCTTTTTAGTCTGAAAAAAAGGTGCATTTATTTATTATAAAAATATTATATTAATACGGAAAACCTTATTCCAAAAAACACCCAAATATATTGAAGTTTATTTATATTAGATAAAATAAAAGAATTTTTTATTTATAAGAGATTACACAAAATAGTACCATTAAAATATTAACACTTTAAAATTGACAAAAATGAGTCAAGTGTTAGATATTTCTTTCATATTTTAGTAATTATTGTTTTTTATTCTTGCAAAAACTTATTTATGATATTATTGTTATAATATTTTTATTCATTATTTTATATATCAACTCAATTATTGATTATATTGTAATGTTCATTTTTCAATAACTTATTTTATTTTTATATAAATAGTATTTAATTTATTTACTGTTCATTCTATTACTTTTTTAATATCATTTTTTAATTATTATATTCACGCAAATACTCTTATCATGTACTTTCTTCATCGTTATAATTTTGCGTCATTTATTAATTACTTTATATATCTGTATTTGTATTTAAACAAAGTCTTATTAGTATTTTCTTTAGCATATTCATTTCACACTAATATTAACTAAATGTTGTAACACAATATCTACTTTATAAGTATTTCTGCATCTATTTATATTTCATAGAAATTAGTATTTATTAAGAAATCTTTTGTAATGTTATTTTTTAAGACTCTTTTCAATAAAGTAGTAGTTTGGATAGAGTTATTTCTTTATTTATTATCTTTTTCAATAAGACAGTATTTTTCTGTAGTGTTGATAAAGTATATTCTTTAATTCCAGTTGTTTAATTTATTTTATTTGTATTTGTGCAGTTAACTTAACACCTTCTTTAAAAGTTTCTTTCTAATTTGTACTGTCTTATTTATTTTATTTACTTTTATTTGATTGTCTTATTCACATTTAAATATTGTTTAGATTTTTCTTTTCATTTTATCATATCATTTTAATAATAATTTTATGTTATAAAATTTGTATTATAATATTTCTTATTATAAAATAAATGAAGAGATGTATAAAAGAACTATCATAGTTATATAATGATAGCTTTTATTAATACACTTATTATTATAATTGTTATATTTCTGTCAATAGAAATAATATTTGTATTCACGAAACTTTATATTCTTTCTATTTCTTAATTGATATACTTTTCTCCTTATTTGACAATATTTATTTTATACTCTTTTAAAGTTCTTGTTTAAGGCACTTTTAAAGAATACGTATAAATTAATAGACCTATTAAAAAGGTATGAGTAGCTTAAAGATGACTAGAAAATAAATAAATGAAAAGAATTTAATCAATTATTTGTAGTTCTATCTTGTATATTTTTTTTATAAAGTTTTTACGTATTTTTAAAATTATTCTTTAATTTACCAATTAATTATATATATTGATTAAAATACCTATTACATTATTTGATATTTAAATTAATATAATCTAATTATTAGTTCTATATTTTCTTTCTGCTGAACCTTGTTAATTGAAACTTTATGAATATTCCAAATTATTAACAAGTACAATATTTTGGAGATAGTTTATATTCATTATGCCACTTTTTGGTGTTTTAAATTTTGACATATTCAAATGGTTTTATTCTCAGAATACTTGTCTTACTGTTAACATATTCTATTTAATAATTGTAATTAATAAAAATAATAATGTTGGTTATCAACATTATCAAAAACAAAAATAACGAATTATAAAAATTGAATTAAACAATGAAACGATTTGAAGACACTTTCAAACGGTCTTTTATAATTCAAATAATATCAAACTACAATTTAATCATTTAAAAAATTAGATAATGAAATATATTAATAATATTTTTATAATTGTTTAACATTTTGTTTTATTTTTATCTATTAATAATTCATATTCTTCTTAAAATATTTTATTGTTTATTCACCTTTGTTGTTATTAAAAATAAACCAAAAACAGAAAGGGAAAAAATGCCATAACATATTAACAACACATTTTATAAATAAAACAAACGGTTATTTATTTCGTTCAAAAATAAAAAACCATAAAAATTCCTTCACTTATTCAGAAAGGAGGAAAGAGCATAGGAATAACTTCTCTATCATTCAATTCTTGTTCTGTAACGAAAACAAAACCACTTTGTGCAATTACAAAACGTCCAGAGAACGTTTTGTTCTCTACCCTTAACTGGTAGTTATAGTTTAATGAAGATAAAAGAGAGAGCAGGTCATTCGTTGAATAAAAACAGCCGCTACTCATCTGGAAGACTATGGGAAGTCTTAATATTCCTCTAGCATTTCCATAACAATCCCTAATATTAATATCTATTTGACTTAAGGTATGTTGTTGCTCACATCTTTGATTGTCAGAGTTTTCAAAAGACAATAAAAATTGGTTCTTCTCTTCAAAAAAATTCTCATTATAACAGCTCATTTTATTTATATTTTTAAGATCTTTTTAATTTTTGAAAAAAAAAAGAAAAATATCAAACTTTCAAAAGAATATTTTGTGAGTTTTACTGTTTCTTTTTCTTTAAATTGATAGGGTGAACAAGCCTCACAATGACACAACCAAAGTTATTAATTTTTTATGGCATTTTCTTTATTTGTTATATATCTATTAATAACACCGAATTTTCTTCTTTAAGTTTCTTATTTCAATTTTCCTGTTCTGTTTTTGGTTTTTTTTAAGTGATATTTTTTAAATTTCTTTTGTTAAAAAACACTTAATGTGCTATTCTTTTGTTGTGATATATTTTTATTTCTTCATTGTTCTTTATTTTTTTCTTTTCTGTATACCTTCAAGTCTTCTTCTTTAATTATTCATTCTAATTTTTGTTGTATTTCTTATTAAAAATTGTGTGTAACTGGAAGAAAGTAATTGAGGTGTTACATTAAATTATTATTAAAGTAATTAAATGAATAGAGATGGAAGTAAATATCAAGAATTTTTTGATAATTATAAAAAGAAATATTCCAATTAATGATAACATGAATGAAAGTATTTTAAATTATAACAATAGAATGAATATTAAAGTAAATTAGATATTCAATATATTTCATCTGTGATACAGTGACAAATACCAAATTAGATAAAATTGAACTACACAATAGAAAGAAGATCCAAAAAGCAAATATCACTAAAAATATTAAGTAAAGATAGAACATACAACAATAAAGAAAAAAATAAGAGAGTGAATAATATTATTAATAAATGAATATACCTTTGAAATAATTAGAATAATAAAAAAAAAGAATATGAAAGAATATAAATTAAGAAAATGAATAAGAATTTAATCATGAAGAGATTGTATAAGTCATGTGTTAAAAGAAATACTAAAAATAAATGTAATGGAATATATCAAATTATACAAAGGAAAATGACTCATCTGTTTATTAAAATAATTAAAGAATAAATATAATGAAATATATTAATAAATTGAAATTGAATGAAATGAATAATCATTTAATAAAATACAATGATA
>NW_008577644.1:0-387 GCF_000257125.1 Entamoeba nuttalli P19
ACAAAAGGTCCACTTCCAAAAGTTAACTAAATGGAATGTCTTCTAAAGTGCCTTTAATATTTTTTATGGTTTTTCATTTTTTTTAAATTATTTTTGATTTAAAACAGAAAATTTAAAGAAATAAATTGAAGAAAAGAAATACACAGTTAAATAATATTGAGCAATAAACTAAATTGTTATAAGGAGTTAAAATAATAATCTGTAACTCTTACAACTCATGTGTGAACTAGACATTGGAACTTCGTTTGTTTCTTTTCTTGTTAATGTCTATATGAGTAAATATAATTTTCTTTTTATCAATTTTAACACAAAGTGTAAATAAGTTAAATAATAACAAACATATTCTTGGAATGTGCTTGGAAAATTATCATTTATACCTTCTTCTTC
>NW_008577645.1:0-1033 GCF_000257125.1 Entamoeba nuttalli P19
ACAGAATAAATATTCAACTTTTATATTAAAAATTAATTAAGTCAATCACTGAAATTAATTTCATAAACATAATAATTGATTATGAAAACAGTTTAATACAAATATTTTAGATACAAATTGTAATAGTAAACAATCATTCTATTTAAAAACTGACAAATGACTAAATGGATTTATTGTTATAGATTATGTGATGAACAATTTAGAAATAATATTTAATATTCTATACATAATCAATGAAAGAAGTTATTAAGAATGTAAAATAATTATCACTGTATTAGAATTATAGCATATATACAAATACACCATATACTTAGTAATAACATTATCATCTTATTTCTTATTCAATAGAAATAGCAATATCTTCTTGAATTTGTGTATCATTTGAATTAATAAAACAAATATACAATTTTTTATAAAATAGTCATTCAAACAAATTACTATTACTTAGTTGAGTATTTATTTGTCACGTTCTTCAAAGATTCTAATACAAAATAAGTTATGAATCATCACTAACACTATACTATTACATTGTTAAAATAAATGTTAGTAACTCATTTAAATTATGTAAGAGAAAATAATACATTATCAATGATGTACATTATTGTCATTGTTCTTTGAAAATACAACTTGAGAAATTTTATTAAATACAAACAAAAACCAATCATCAACTATAAATTATATTTAACTTAGATTTTAATTATCTTTTGCTTTTTTTACTCTATTTCTCTATTATGTTTGTTCTTATTGTTATTACAATCAGTTTTATTATTATTTCATTCACCAAATCAACACTACATAATTCAATATTATTTTTTGTTGACTAGTCTATTTTCTACATTCATATTTATAATGGATATGTGTTATGCCGATTCATCCTGGTTATACTACAGTTTAATTTATTATTCGAGTCATAATAACTTTATTCTATCAATTTCTAAGTTATTTCATGAATATTAGTTATACAATAGTATGATTTAAGCTTCTTGTTCTTATTTGCTATTTAGTCTACAAACTTTCTAAATAACAAAAATGA
>NW_008577646.1:0-1666 GCF_000257125.1 Entamoeba nuttalli P19
CTTCATTTAATTTACTCATTCCATCATTTCTATTTGATAATTCTGCTATTAGCTTTGACTTTTCTTCTTCTATCTTTTGTTTTTCTTCTTTAGTTTGACTTAATTCATTTTCTATTTCTTGTTTTTCCGTTTTAGTTTGATTTAATTCATTTTTAATGCTTTCTTTTTCATTTTTCATTTGATTTAATTCATTTTCTATTAAAGTTTTATCTTCATTTAACTTTGTTATTTCATTTTCTTTTTCCTGTTGAATAACAACTTTTTCATCTTCTATTTTTTGTTTTTCTTCCTTAATTTGATTTAATTCATTTAATAGAACACTTTTTTCTTCATTTAATTGTATTGTTTCACTTTCTTTTTGTTTTATTTCTTCTTTTGTTTTATTAAATTCATTAGAAATACTATCTCTTTCATTTTTTATTTGATTAAGCTCATTACTAATACTCTCCTTTTCATCTTTTAATTTATCAATTACTTCATTTAACTTTGTCAGTCCATCATTACCATTAGCAATATCTGTTATTAATTTAGCTTTTTCATCTTCTACTTGTTGTTTTTCTTCTTTTATTTTATTTAATTCTTCTTCTTTTTGTGACTTTTCTATTTGAATTTGATTTAATTCTTTTTGAATATTTTCCTTTTCTTGTTGGACTGTGTCATAATCGTTTTGTAATTGATTTTTTTCTTCTTTAATTTTATTAATTTCTAATTCTTTAGTTGAATTATCTGCTTTAATACTATCCAATTCTTGTTTTATACTCTCTTTTTCTTCTGTTAACTTATTCTTTTCTTCAACCATTTGATTTAAGCTATTTTCTATTGTTGTCTTTTCATTAAATATTTGTTCTTTTTCTTCTTTTAATTGATTAAGCTCATTCTCTTTTTGAGTCTTTACATCAATTAATTCATTCTTTTCATTTTCGGTTTTTTGTTTTTCTTCTTTGATTTGATTTAATTCTTTTTGAAGATTTTCTTGTTCTTCTTTGAATCTTGCAATTTCTTTGTTGTTATCACAAAGAATTTCTTGATTCTTTTCTTCGATTTCTTTCATTTGTGTTTGAATGGCATTGATTTCATTTTGTAATTGATTCTTTCCTTCTTTTTCTTTTTCAATTTCTTTGAGTAATTCTTTTTTCTCTTCTTCGATTTTTTCTTTTTCTTCTTTAATTTCTTTATTTTCATTATTGATTTGATTGTTCTCTTCTTCTATTTTCTTTTTCTCTTCTTTCTCTTCGTCTAATGCTTTTTGAATTTCTTCTTTTTCTTGTTTAATTTGTGTTAATTCTTCATTTAATTTACTCATTCCATCATTTCCATTTGATAATTCTGCTATTAACTTTGATTTTTCTTCTTCTACTTTCTTAACTTGTTCCTTTAATTCATTCTCTTTTTCTTCTTTTTCCTGAATAATAGTGTTTATCTCTTGCTTCTTTTGTTCTAATTCTTGTTTTATATTACTTAACTCATTGGAAATATTTCCTTTTTCTTCTTCTAATTTTGATACTTCGTTATTCTTTTGTTCAAGCTCCTGTTGAACCTTATTATTTTCATCTTTAAGTTCATTTTCTTTTTGAGTATTTTGTTCTTTAAATGATGCAAATTCATTTTTAATTTGGTTAAGTTCATTTAAAACGTTTTCTTTTTCTTGTTTAATTTGTGTTAATTC
>NW_008577647.1:0-4567 GCF_000257125.1 Entamoeba nuttalli P19
ACTTTTATTAGCACGTTATTGTATTTTAAATAACACATCAGTGGGTTTGTAGTATTAGGAATTTAATGAACCAATAACCTTATCCAATAGAAATGATCCTACAAACAAATTGTAACTGAAATACCCACATAGCAATAAATGGAATGAGACTAACGTTGAAATTTGAACATAAAATTTGTTGTTAATAACTTAATAATAATAGTATTAAGAAATAACTAGTGTTGTTGCTTCAGAAGTTTTAATTCAATTGAAGAGTTTATATGACTTGTCTTTATAAAAAAAGAGAAAAAAAAAGAAAAGCCAAACTTCAAAATTTCTGGCATTTCATATTTCATCAATGAGATCACATAGGTTCCATCTTGAACCGAAACATTTTATTTATTCACAGTTTGTTTGTTTTTCTACCACACAATATTAAGTAACCATTTAGTTTTCAGTTTTTTGTCTTTCCTGATACTGACCTAAGTAAATCAAATGTACAAAATGGATTGCTATATTCTGACGATGCAGTACATTTAAAGTATTATACAAATGAATTTCCGAAATGGTTTGGTTAACAACCTATTTTGATTAATATTTAAGAGACACAATTTATCAATGTAGTCCAATTTGTTTAGAAGATGTTGTGATGCCACGTTTAACTTCATGTGGTCATATGTATTGTTGGAGATGTTTATTACAATTTCTTGTTCTATGTCCAGCGCCACATAAATGTCCAGTTTGTAATGCTCTAATTTATTCCCCATTTACAATTTGTGATATTGTTATTCAACCATCCATTCAACTTGGAGATAAAATAACAATGCAATTACTTAAAATTCCTAATGGATTTACTATCCCCTCTCTTGTTCCTGGAGAGACTATGACATCAGTACCTACATCAAAATGCAATAATTCACGATTTTATCATGTAGTAATAGAAGATGACCCACTGTCAGTATTAGCAAAAGAAAGTGTAAAAGTAATTTTAGAAATGAATAAACCACAAGATGATGAATATGGGCTTTACTATAATATGATGAAAGAAGAACTTAGTGACTTAAAGAAAGAATGGAATGATAGATTGGTACGAAAACGATATTCAATTAATCCAAAAGATTGGAACTATTATTATCAAGACTCACTTGGAAGAGATATTTATTTAACTTCATTTAACCTTTCTATGTTAATGGAAAATCCAACGAAATTACCAACATTTACATCAAAAATTCTTCAAATAGATGAAGAAGATGCAGGAGTAGGAGAACGAAAGTTAATAAAATCTTATCAGCACATTCCTAGAGGCACAGAAATAAAACTTATCGAAGTTGATATGAATGGGTTAGTAAATAACAATGTAATGAGCAAATATATTCAAATTATAAACAAAAGAAGTAGCGCTCGTCAACGAAAAATTAAAATGGAAAAGTTACAAAAAGAAGAAGAAAGAAGAAAAGAAGAACAACGAGTTGCTGAATTAAAAAGAATGAATGAACATTACATTTATTTAGAAGAAGATTATGAATTACACAAAGAAGAAATAGAAATGAAATATTTCCCGTCATTAGGAAATAATGATAAAATTATTACGAAGAAACAAAGAAAAAAAGAGCCTTTATTCCCTTCTCTTGGACCGTCTTCATCATCTTTAATGAATGAAAATGACATTAGTCCTACTCTTCAACAGTCTCAAAAACAAAGTGTTCCAAAAGAAATAAAACAACAAACGAACATTTCTTCAAATCCATCTAGTCAAAAAAAATCACAAAAAACAAGTAAAAAAGTAAAAAAATCAAGAAAAAATAAAAAAATTTTAGGAAATGAATTTCTTGGAGTGTTTAGTGAAGAAATACCAACAATAGAAGATATGGAAGATTAAACAAATAAAAAATTAATTGAATGAACTAAGTAAGAATATTCAAAGTTAAAGAATAATTCAATTTGCAATCATTAATGAAATAGATGGATCAATTATTAAATTTTCTGTAGAAACAAAAAATTGAGGAAGTTCACCAAGTTTTTTCCATTGACCAATTTCACATTCATTTATTTGAATTTTTTCATTAACAAATTGTTCAATTTCTTCACATTCCATTTCTTTAAATTTAAGATTTTCATGAATAATAAAACCACCAATAATCTTTTTCATTTCACCATTAATAATTGCATGAATCTTTTTTAACAATATTTGGGTTTTATTTTCAAATAATACTCCTTCACTTTTAAACACATTTAATACTTCATTTACTTCACTTGATAATACAGAAATACAATAAATTATCCATTCTTCAATTTGTTCTGTATTTTGTTTAATTTCTTTACAATATTCTTTTGCTGCTCCAACAATCAACACATCACTAAATCCTCTTCTTGAACATATTTGTGTAACCATCATTTTCCACCACTTACTTTCATCTCCTTGTAATTTCCCAATTCTAACAATTAAACTTGACAATTCATATAATGAACTACTTGTCATATTTCTTGATCCTTCTTTTATACTTTTCATAATTCTTTGACTATCTCTTCTTTCAACAGCTTCTATAAATGAATCAAACCATATTCTTGAACTTTCTTGACTTCCTCGTTCCCAATAATTAACTGCTAAATATTCTGATATGATTTTAATACATTCTATTAGTTCTTCGGAAGATGGGACTGTACCATGTGTTATAGAATGTCTTACTTCAACTAAAACAGTAGGCACTCCTAACTCAACTGCCATTTGATATACACTTCTGTGTTGTCCTCCAGCCTTTTGTGGTGCATCAACCATTCCATTAACAAACCTAACAATAGTAAATCCAGCAACTGATGAAAAAAATTGTGGACTTTCTACGTTTGCACACATAGAATTTAGTACACCAATAGTTGCTTCAATTTGAACAGGAAGTATTTGACGAGTTTGCCATATAAGAAGTAGATTTAATGCTTCTTTTACTTTTTCTTCATTAGGTTCTCTTAAAGCTTCAAGGACAGAGACTTGGGTATTCTTCCATTCATCCCAATTCATCCAAGCACTTGTCATTTGAGGGTTATAATTTTGTTTTATTTCTAGTTAGTTTATTTTTATAATTTTTTGTTTTTATTATTGTTATATATAACGATATTTAAAAAACATAAAACAAAAAAAGATAAAAAGAGACAAATATCTCATAAATCATACAATGAGTTTTGCTATAGAAAAGAATTCAGTTTGTGGATTAATGAGAAAAGAGAAGAGAAAACAATATTAAAGAAATAGTTTAATGAATGGAACAATCACTTTTCAACAGAAGTTGAAATAAATAAACCAGATATCAGAAAATTAGTTTTTGAAAATAATAATCATTGTGATATTAAGTTATATAATATTATTGACATTAAAAGCCTTAATAAACATGATAAAAAACAACAAGAAGATATTAAAAAAATTATTAATTCTTCTTCTTTTAGTTCTATTGCTTCATTAATTGAGATGTATGCAGTTAAATCAAAACCAGAAAATCTTATAATGTGGAATCAAGACCCGGTGAATGAGATAAATGGCAATTTGACAACAGTAACTATAACTCTAACTTTTATTATTCCATTTAAAAAATTTGATTTGTTACTTTGTTTTGTTTCACAAAGTGAAGACACTTCAGTTGTTGTTCCTTTAAAAGGATTGACATCTTTTGATCTTCAAGCTAAACCAGATGATATTGAAAAATGTAATGATGGTAATGAACATTTTATTCTTGAAAAAAAATTTACTGTAAGTAGATTAAAATTATTAAAAACACTTGACCAAGATGTGGTAGAATGTCAAATCATAGGAAATGGACCAAATGGTTTGTTTTTTATATTCTTTAAGTCACTTAAATAAAAAAAGAATTTTAATTGTTAGAAAAGAAACTTTTTGAAAAACAAGTAAAAATACATCAGTCATTACGTTGTGCACAAATATCTTCTTTTATGTACGCTATTCCAGAAAGTAATTCATTAATATTTGAGCGCCCTCGATATTGGACACTAACTAATTACCTTACAACAAATGAAGAAATAAATAGAACATTAATGTATAAATTTTGTCTTGATGTATCTAAAGCAATGGACTATTTACAAGAATCACAAATAGTTCATCGTGACCTTTCTACTGACAATGTTTTTGTATTTTCTGTTATTCCAACTGATTATGTTAATTGTAAATTAGGAAACATTTGTTGTTGTGAGAGAGTAAGTGAATATGGTATTGACGCTACAGTAACCAAACCAATTTACTCAAACCAAGGAGAAAATTTTAGAATGCCACCAGAAATTACATCTAAAGATGCTTCTTACACATCTCAATGTGATGTTTATTCTTTTGGAATTCTTGTTTTTCATGTTTTAACACAATTAGTTAACACTAATCCAATTGGAGAAAGTGGTTGTGTTCTTCCTCAATTTATTCGTCAAATTCCTTCTGCATTAGTAAACATTATTAATAATTGTTGTTCAATAAATGTTAATGAACGCCCTTCTTTTTCTGAAATCGTTGAACGTTTAAATATCATTTTACAAAATGCAACAACTGAAAAAATAAATCAACGAAAAAAACAAAAAACAGTTAAATTCCCTTTTGTGT
>NW_008577648.1:0-1458 GCF_000257125.1 Entamoeba nuttalli P19
TTTGATTTATTTAGAATAATACAATTAAAATAAAATCAATTTAATAAGAATAAAGAAGTTTATTGACTCAATAAAATGGTTATATATGAAGTTATAATTTAATTAATAAATCAATTATAGTGTCTATGTTAGTTTGATTGTTCCAAGATTTTTGTTAGTCTATTTGTAATTTCTGAAGAATTTAGTCTTTTATCAGGTTGTTGCACCCAAGATTCTTGAATTAATGACTGTAAATTTTTATCAGTGATACAATCTAGAGATGGTCGTTCTCCTGAGCTAATCATATCACAAATACACCAAGGTTTAATGTTTGATGCAAAAGCATTTCCCCATTTGAAACATTCATACATTGTTACTGCATATGAATAAATATCAGCCATTATTTTGTAATGCTGTTTATTTAATATTTCTGGAGCCATATACTTTGGTGTTCCAATTGCTTTAGTAAATGTCATATTAGTCATTAACATATTCACGTTTCTTGACGATCCAAAATCTGTTAATTTACAATTTATGTCATCAATAACATTCAATGAAAATACTAAGATATTACCAGGTTTAATATCTCTATGTAATATTCCATTCGAGTGAAGATATTCAATACCCTTAATGCTATCTGACATGAACTTAATTCTTAACTTCATAGATATTTCACTTTCATCTTTTTTCTTCATTAAATCCTCTAATGATCCAAACTGGGCAAATTCTGTTACAATACAAATCTTGTTTGGTACAAATACAGCTCCATAAAAATAAACAACATAATCACACCTAAACTTATCTAACATTGTAACTTCTTTATCAAATTCCTTCAATGACTCATCTCTCATATTTTTAAATTTCTTAATAACAACTGTAGATCCTCTATATTTTCCTTTAAAAACAACACCAAATGATCCTTCTCCAATAACATTCTCTGAAATAATTTCCTCTGGATTAAGTCTTGGTGAATATTGAGTTTTTCCTTGAAGATGAATTTTAAATATTTCAGTTTTATTTGATTTAATATCATAACTTAAAAAAGAAAGAGTATCATCTATTGTAAGATTACATAATGGACTAGCCATTATTTCAAATTCACATCCTTTACCTTTTTGTAAAATAACACACTCAGGATTAACTTTTATATTTAAATAAATTTCTTGTAAACTGTTATGTGTAAATTGAATTTTCTTTGTACTATTAGATATATTACCAATACAAAACAATGCTCTATTCTCTGATGCAACTATCATTTCTTCTTCATATTGAATTAATTTTTGGTTAATAATAATTGAGTTTGAATTGCCTGCTTTTGTCCAAAGTGAATTTGAATATTTAATATCGAAAATTGTGTTTGATTCTTGTTTTTTATTTTGAGAATACTTTGTAATTTTAGTAATAACAGTCCTAATAAACACTGACAGTATTATTATAATTATCACTACCAATATTATTCCTCCAATAATCACCAATACA
>NW_008577649.1:0-17069 GCF_000257125.1 Entamoeba nuttalli P19
TTTTTGTCTTTGAAAAAATATTTTATTTATTTATGTCTTTTTAAATTTTTTATACTCTCTTAAATTAAGTTTTCAAGAAGATTAGAAAATATGAAAAGTGAGAAAGTTAAAGATAAAAAAGAATAAACAATGACAAAAATCTAACTCAATCACTTTTACTTCTAGCACAATCCGCAGCTCCAATAATTAAATCAATTTGACCAAGAAGTTGTTGCATATTTTTATTTAGTTGAATTTCTTTTTCGAGTCTTTTTTGCATTTTAAAGAACATTTCATCAAAAACAACACTTTTACCAAGGTCTTGAGCATATAAGTCTAATAATTGAGACATAACTTCAACAAGAATTTTAGTATGTAATGGGCTTGGAAGGGTATTTATTAAGAATGTCATTAAAGGCTCTAATGTATTTTCATCACGACGGGATAATGCAATTTTCAACCCATTTCTATATAAAATTTCTCTTATAACAGAAATAATAATAGTTTCATCTTTTGTTGCTAATGCTTTATCAAGAGCATCATCATAATCAAATTTTCTGATATTTACAGAAATGTCGCTTTGAGTTTTATTAATTTCTGGTTCTTTTTTTTCTTCTGATGTTTGGGTTTTACCTTGGAAGAAATATTTTGCTGATGAGGCAGCATGATTCTCTGTTTGTTGTGGTTGTTGTTTTGCAAATAAAATAACTTCTCCATTTGTTAGTCCTACAGAAAAAGCAGTAGAGTCTTTGTTCATATCAAATGAAAGAATTGGTGATGGATAGACAATATTATGTAATTTACTATAATTTGTTGTTTCATAAACATTAATTGAACAGTCTAATGATGAAGAGAATAATCTATTCCCATCAGTATCAAAAAGAATATTAGTTACAAGGTTTGTATGATAACTATAATCTGAAATTTGTGAACCTGTAGTAGAATCCCATACTGTTATCATTTGTCCATTAGCAACAGCAATTAAAGTACCAACAGGATGAAATACAATATCTTCGACTGGATTTTTATGTTTAAATACATTAATTGAATTCTTTGAACGTGTATCATACAAAACGACTGTATGATCATAGGATCCAGACGCAATAAGAAATGGATTTGTTGGACATTGAACTATAGAACGAACAGAATCTGTATGATTGGTATATGAACCAATGACTGACTTAGTAGTAAAGTCCCATGCTTTAACTACCATATCATCTCCACTAGAATATAACATTTCTTTACCCCAACAAACAGTTCTTACTGCAGCAGAATGACCAGACAATGTCCTTAGTAATGTTTTATTAGTTGAATCAAATACACGTACTTTACCATCTGCACATCCAGTACTGATTAAGGCTCCATCATTTCTATATTCACAAGTATAAACAAAATCTTTATGTCGAGTAATTACTTTAGGTTGACTTTCTGTACTTGAATGAACAAACACATTCATTCCACTACATACGGCAAATGTTTGTTTTTGAGAAGGAGAAAATCTAATACATTTAGGAGAAGGATATGTATAAGAAGAAACAGGTGTAAAATCATCCCAATACTTTCCCTCTAATTCATTATCTCTTTTTTCATGAGGTGCTTTAAACAATGTGAATTGAGCTCTTCTCATGAACAATTATTGTCTATTTAAGAAATAGAAAAAACCTATTAAAACCCTTTTTATTTTCACTTTATTTATATTTCTTTCAAGCAAATATTTTATGTTATTTATTATTATTTTTTGTTTTTATAAAACAAAAAAAAAAGATTGGGAATTGTAAAATATTTTGTTATTAATAACGAGCGGCAGTTGAATAAATCCATGTAGCAAGACCAGGAATACCGATAAATGATTCAGACTTTGATCTTAGTACAGCCATTACAACAAAGAATAATTTGATTACAATATAACTGAAAAGAAGAAGTAAATATACTGTTTGGAATGCATGACCAACAGCAAGACATAAAATCAAAAATGGTAATGAAACTATAAAAAAAACAGCGAATAAGAAGATTGATTGAAGTGCATATGCTTTACAATACGAATTTGTTTTTTCAGTATGCAATATAACAATTCCAGTTAATGCAGAACAACTTGCTAAAAATGATTCGATAATTAATGGAAGTCCCATACTAGTACTTCCTGATCTAGCTTCAAAAGATAAAACATCATCTACATCCATATCAATATATTCAGCCATTTCTCAATACAATTATTTTTAAGTTCTTTTTTTAAATTTATTTTACTTTTATTTTTGTTATTTAAAAAAATGTTTTTCTATACTTCAAAAAACTGAATCTTTTTAGAAAAATCAAATCTTAAGAGATTCTTATCACTGTTAATTATTCAGTTTAATGAGTGACTCTGAAAAGCCTGTTATTATCCAAGAAGAACAACCAAAAGAGGAGAAAGAGGATGTTGTAAAAATTCAAGAAAATAATGATGATGATGAACCAATTGATATTGAACCAATTCATACAACAACCACACAAAACAATTGGCAAAAATTCCCATTAGTCATTATAGTTAAAACTGCTCTTTGGGTTAAAGAAAAAATTCAGCAAACTATTGACCTTTCTATTTATCTCTTCATTACTCCTTCAAAAATAATTGTTTCTTTTATGCAAAAGCCACTAGTTAAAAAAATAACTTCTGGAGTAACTTCAGTCGCCTTATTTGGTGTATGTGTTTATGCCTTTGGCTATATCCCATTCCAATATATCAAACAATCAAAAGCATTACAATTCCACTAAATTTACTTTTTTGTTTAAGAATGAAAAAGGGTTTATCTTTTTTTTTCATTCTCAGAAAAAAAATCTTATTTTCATAATGAGAACTAAATCATCTAGAGTAGTTTCTTTTCAAACTGAAATCACTAAAGATTCACTCAAAGAAACAAAACCTAAAAAAACAACACCACTAAAAAGTCAACAGAAAGGAGAAGCTAAAAGTGATATTGATGATATTTTCAGTGAATTGAAAGTAAAGCAAAGAAAAGCTGCTGCAGAAAAACAAAAAGAAGAAGAAGAAAAAGCTAGAAAAAAAGAAGAAAAGGGTGGAAAGAAAAAAATTAGAAGAACTGAAGAAGGATATCGTATTTACACCCTTGAAGAACTTGGACTTGACAAAAATAAATTTGGGGGAAATACACCATTATGCCCTTTTGATTGTGACTGTTGCCATTAATTGATTTTTCTTTTGTGAATGTTTTTAATTTTTTTATTAAAATAAAAGAGTCAATAGTTAATACAGTGTTAATAAATTAGTTAAAAACTCATTGTTTTAAGCAACCACACATGAAGTATTATTCTCTACCGGATGAAATGAAACCCATTCCCTAATAATTATGTCAAATAAGTGATTAATATTTGTATAATCTAATGCTGACGTTTCCATAAATAAGCATGAGATTGAATCTGAAAATAATTGTCCTGACTCATAAATGACTTCACGTTGTTTTTCATCACATTTATTACCAACAATAATAATAGGGATTGTTTTAGAATGGTCTTTTCGTAATTCATAAATACGATTTAAGTATAATGGTAAATGAAGAAAAGAATTTTTGTTTGTGACAGAATACATGACAACAAATGCATCTCCTTTCATTATTAGATCATCGTTTTGAATTGTCATTGTTGCATTTGTATCAATAACACCAATGTCATAATCAGTTCCATCAACTGAAACTCTGGAAACTTGTATCTGTTTAGGATGTATTGAATATTCAGACATAAATACATTTGTTGCAAATCGTATAGCTACACTACTTTTTCCAACACCATGATCACCTAAAAGAACAACAGATATTCTTTTTATTGTTGAGTTCATTAATTAAATAAATAAGTTCTCAGTCTTAGTGATAATATAATATTCTAATATAACATAAAAATATCAAATAAATTATAAAAAATGTTATTTGAATTAACCAATAATTTTTTTAATTTCTTTTGCAAATTTAGAAGGATAATCAACAGTTTGAGTAGTCATATCGCTATACAATTGTTTAATTTGTTTTCTATATCTCTTTTTGATAATTTCTTTTTCCTTTAAATAGTCCCTCATTTGTTCAGTTTGAATTCTTTTATTAAATCCTTCCAATTTTTTTTGTTTTTCTCGTAATTGTTTTAATTCACGAACCTTTCGTTCTTTATTTTTATTCTTTTCATTAATTTTTTCTGCCTTACCAACAGCTATTTTTTTTGCTTCTACTTCAAACTTCTTCTTTTTTAAATCATCAAGTGATTTTTTTGTTTGTTCCTTAATTTCTGAAGGTTTAACTGTTTTATTTGATGAAGCTACATCTTTCTTTATTTTGTTAATAGCCATTTGAATTGGATTAATTGTTTTTGTGGTATTAACAGGAGTAGTAGTATTATTAATGGTATTGTTAACAGGAACAGTATTATTAGAAGAAGTCACATTAGGTTGTGCAGGGGTAGTTGTAGGAGTAATAATACCATTAGAAAGGACAATGATTGCAAAGAACAACAACATTATGAATTATAAGATTTTCTTTTTTTATTTTTCTTATTTGTTTTTTAGATTTTTATTTTTGTAAGTTCAATGAATTTTTAAAACTCAATACAATTTCTTTTCTTTCATGCAACAACAAGACTTCATTGAAATAGTATTTAGAGCATATAACACAAAAACAAATGGATGTAGAAATGTAAGAATAAGAATTCCTCAAGACTATCCTATTGAATTTGATCCTTTAGATGATCTTAAGTATTTAGAACAAACAAAACCAAAGAGAAGAATGGATTTCCTTTCGAGACCTCCAATTTGTTTTAAAGGAACAAGCTCTACTGCACGTTTACAAACAATTGGTGAAACAACATCATTATTAATTTGTAATAAACGATTTGCATTAAATAGAAAATCAGCGTTTAGTTATGACTTAGTGTTTGTTTTTTAGAATGAAATGCTTTGTAGAAGGCATTAACGTGTAGAGAAAATAAAAAACAAAACATTGTTGATTCTATTGATAATGATAAAGAACGTGCAGCATCTCGTGTTAGAGAAGAAGTTGAAAAATATACAAAACGTTTTGGTGATGAAGGATTAACAGCAAGCTTTTTAGAAGATGATATAAAGCCAAGAAACAGTGAAGTAAGTATTGACGAAGGCGAAAAACGATTATTAGAAATGAAAAATGGAATAGATGATGATTGATTGGTTTTTATAACATTTTAATTAACAAAAAATAAAATTTATTAAAAAGAACTTAAAAATTTTATAAAATCTACTATGTTTTCACCAACATTGGGAGAATTAAATTTAATGCAAATTGATTTAAACACTGATATTGTTCGTATGTTTAAAGTAGAAATTCAAAGAATTATTGTTCAAAGTGTTTCATTAGAAATTATATCAAATTTACAAGAATTTCAAAGCAAATTATGTACTCATGACCATTGTAAATGGGTAATGGAGGTTATTGGGTGTGGATTTACCCTCCCTGTTGATGATCATAAAACTATTGCACATTGTATCTCTTTATATGAAGAGTGGTTTATCAATTTACAAAATGTACCAACTCCAATTGAAGAAATGAGAGATCATTATGATAGAATTGCTATGGCCCAACTCACTAATTTATTGTATCAGAGAAGTGGAAGTGCTGAAAGTCTTAATGGATATGCTGAATTATGTTTAAGAGCAATTTCTATTTTAAGAGCTATTGGAACACGATACAAACCTGGAAGTGATATGTCTAGACAGTTAGTATGTTGTTTATTAGGTTGTATGCAAGATGTTTGTGGTAAACAACATGTAAATTCACAAAATGTAATTATTTCTTATATTGCCGAAAAATTAATTCATGCAGTTTATGAGGTTTGGCTTAATTATGGGGAAGCAGATGAAGAATTATGGGGTGTTTTCCAAGAATGTCATAAAGTTTGGGCTAAAACAAAAGAAGTGGCATTAGCATGGGTTGATATAACATTACGCTTACAAAAAACTTTCCTAGCTGCTGTAGAGTCAAAACAAAATGACGTTAATTTAGTACTTACAAATGAAAAAGTACAAATAGATGCTCACTATACTTTAAAATACTTCTTAAAAACATGGATTCGATTTATTCATTTATGTGGTACTCCTGCACAGTTACAAGACGCAGCAGTTGTATTAGTTATTACTGATGGTATTTCATTATTTGTAAAAAATATGATTGAGTGTTATAAAGATGGAAGATATCCAAATGCACCAGACGGAAATACCATAATTAAGTTATTTGGAGAACCACTTGCACAAGTTGTTCTTTGTCTTGATCATATAAGATATGAACTTGCAGTTAATGTTGCTGTAACTACTATAGGAACAGTATTTGGAGTAACTACTGCAAGAACTACATTCAGACCAGAAAATTTGTCAATACTATATGAGGTAATGAGTGAGGCTATATTATCAAGAAATGGAAAGATCATTTTGTCTGGTATTAAAATACTTAACAAACTTCTTTTATTATCATTCCCTTCACAAGAAATTATTTATCCTTCAATTATAAAAGCAGCTGAAAGAATTTCAAATATGGTTGATCCTGGAAGTTTAGATACAAGGACAAGTTGCATTGAATTACTTGGACTAATACATCTTTCATTCTCAAAACAACGACAAGAAATTGCTTGTCATGAAGTTGGAACAGATACTATTTTTTGTTTCAGTAATTTTTCAAAACAGTTTTTAGCTATTTGTGAAGTTTTCTTACAAACAGAAACAAATCCAGTTAATTTGAAAGATATGTTTGTGTTACTTTCTAGATTCTTCAATGATATTGTTCCAAGGGATGGGTCAACTATTGTAGAGCAATTTATTCCAGTTCTTGAAAAAAATATTTATAAATTTGTTGGTGCTTTAGTAGAAAAAAGATTACATGAGTCATTTACTGAAATGATGAGAGTATTAAAAACTGTGTTAGTAGAAGTAGGAGAGCATAAAGTCTTATTAGACTTACTGATGATAATTCATTCATTCATTGAAACATATTATAAATCATCTCCAATTATTGATGATTTCTTACAAGTATATTCAATTTACTTTGGTGCTTGTTATTCATTTATTCAACAAGACACATTGTTAAAAGTTATTGGACTATGTAGTCAGATATGTGCTTGGTTTAATGACCAACAAAAAAGAGCTTCATTAGAGAATTATACTTTCCCTCAGTCATTACTTTCCTCATTACAAATTGATGTTGTTGATTATTTCGAAGAGATGAATGAAGTAATTCTTATGAATGCATATAATGATCATCAAATTCAAGCCTTTGATGAATTTATGAAAATATTTGTTTACAAAGACCAAGCTGTAATTACAGTTGCTGAACTTCCTTGGGAAAAAGGAAGTGCTATTGTTATTATTAGAACAAAATATGGTAAGACCGCTCGTTATGTACACTTAACTCATGATGAAAACAAAAAAACAGTTATTAATGGTGTGTTAACAAAGGGAAATGATGAAATTATGAAAGAAAGTGAAATACCAGTTTCATGGCTTGAAGAATTTAATACAGTTTCATTAGATAAAATAGTTACTGCAGAAAATGCATGCAATAATGTTCCTCATGTAGCTCAAAATGAAGACGTTCTCACTGCATCTGCTCTTTACAATACTAATCTTTGCTGTAAGGCTATTATTTCAAGAACCCTTATAGGGGCACTTGGATTGGTTGATTTATCTGGAGAAAAGCTTCATCCATTAGGTTTAAGTGATGATTTGATCACTAGCTTATTGGAACTGGATGTACTTCCAACAAGAAATTTGATTGGTGTTACTATTCTATACGGTCCTGACTCATCTGAACCATCTCCAATTTATAATTCTGTTATTCGTGGATTAGGACATATTGTTGACCCTCAAACACACAAAGGATTTAGTGGGTTATACGCTGGAGGTGATCAAAAATTCATGTATTATTCAAATGAAGAAGCTGAAATGGTATTCCATATTAATACCCTTGGTGGATTAAATGAAGAAGAGGCTGTTGATGCAGATAACATCGTTGTATTTTGGAATTCTTCTCCATATGACACTGAAATTGAAACTATTGAGGGTAAATTTACTATTATTATTCTTCCAACTCAATCTGATGTTCTCAGAGTTATGACTAATTCTCCTTGTGGTGTTTTAGTTAAAGAACAGCTTGTTTCTCCAGCATCCTTACCAGGACTTATAAGACATGCTGCTTTGAATTATTCAAGACCAGTTTATCTTGCACCAACAACAAATCCAATTTATAAGAGAAGTGAATATATTAGATCATTAAATCTATTTGTTGATGTTCAAAATCCACGAGCAGAAGTTCATTGTCTTTTGTCATCAGAAACAATGCAAAATGTCAATTCATCAAATCTTCAATTTTGTGTTGAGATTGTTAAAACCGAAAAGAAAGAACAAAGAGGCAATTTCCTTACTAGAAAAGCAACTCCAAAGCCAGCAAAAGCTGAACCAACAGATTCTGACACGAAGAAGAAAGGTCATTCATTCAAACTTAGTTTATTTAGCAAGAAAAAGAAAGAAGATAAAGAGAAAGACAAAACAGACAAGAAAGAAAGAAAAGAAAGAGAACTTGAACGTTCTTCAATTAATTAAATTTCTTTTAAAATAAAAAAATAATAAAAGTAAAATGGTTAATAAAAAATTTTTTTTAAAGAGAAAAAAAAATTAAGAAAAAAATAAATTAAACTAAAAAAAATAATTGTAAAATAATGAGTTTATCACCTGGTCTGTCTGATATTAGATATAAACGTCGAACAGTAGCTGACGTTGAAAAGACAGCTCAGCTCAGAAAAATTTTTAATTGTTATGATACTGAATGTGTAAGTGAATTAAATACAGAACAATTAAGAAGATATTTTGCAAAAGAAAAAGGACTATATTTGTCTCAAGAAGATATTAAAAAAATACTTTCTGAAATATTACAATATAACTTTAGATTACCATTTACAGATTTTGCACAACTTAATGACTATATTGAAACTAATAAAAACAGCTTGAAAGAAGTTTGTTTAAAAGACTTTATTTTATTAAACAAAATTTATTAAATGAATAGAAAAGTAATGAAAGAAATCAATGTTCGGTATTATTTGAATCACAACTTCTTGAAGATAAAGATCGAATTCCTTATTTTTCTAATATTTTAAGTCCTAAAGATATAACTTTTGTAACAAAAAAAAGACCAGAACAAAGTCATTTAAAATATATTGAAGGAATCTCATCAATAGAAAATGATTCTGTAGTAAAAATGTTTATAGATATATTATTTGCTGATTTAACTAATGTTGTAATGAAGAAAGTAGTATTTGAACCTCCAAAACCTTTTGAATCACATTATGTTAATTTTGATGGAGATGAAACTATTGCAAATGAAGTCTCAATTTCATTATTAAATAATGATAATTGTATTGAAGATAGAAGAACATTAAGAGAATCATTATTTGATATGGTAAGAACTCAAACTAAATTAAATATTACACCTATTAAACCAATAACGTATGATGTTGTTTCATATTATTTGTGTCAAATTACCGATATTCAATTTGGAGTATGTACATCAGCAAAAGGATTTATAGAGCCATTATATGGATATTTTGCTGTATATGATTATAATGAACATGAAAAAAAATTTATAAAAATAACAGAAAGTTTTAGAGTTGATATTAATAATTCTGACGTTAGAGTTTCTGGACAATGGATTACTGCTAAAGATACACAAAGAGACGTTAATAAATTTATTCTTCCATTAGAAGTAAATAAATATAGTAATCATGAATTAAAAGGGGTTTTAACAATTTATAAAAATGCTGAAGCTGATTTATTTCAAAGAGAGCTTTATTTTACAGAAAAGAAAAATATAAAACCAAGAGAAGTAAAAAAGTTTATAATGGATAATATGTATTTACAATATGTTTGTGTTGGATTTGCAGATTTTAAATTTTCAAATGATGGGAAGTTAAGTGTTGCACCAAGATTAGGTTTTTGTCAATTAAAAATGGAAAAAGAAGAAGATATAGCAACGTTATTTTCTCCGTCTGTTAAATCAAAACAAATTAATGGAGAATGGAAAATGAAAATAACACAAATTAGTCTTGAAGAAATGGAAAATATAGTTGATTGGAATGATCATGGAATTTCAGAAAATGAAGTTACTGAAAATTCAACTCGTATTCTTCAACCATTAGAAATGAGAGAAAATCATTTTTCTCACAATTTATTTATTTATCCATTAAAAGTTACTTCATCTTCATTTTCATTAAAGAAAAAATTTAATAGTGCAGTTGTTAAAATATATTTACAAGATACTCAAACAATTCCTGAATCAAAAAGTTTAGAAGTATTTTATCCTATTCTTCCAGGCAGACCTTTTGATAAAAGTTTTACAACAGCCGCTCCTTATTCAAAAAATAATATTTACTTTGATGAAGCAAAATTAAAATTACCTTTAAATATTAATGACTCACATCATTTATTATTTATTGTTGATGATGTTTTTGAAGAAGACCCAAATACTAAAGAAACTCGATTTGGATTTCTTCCATTATTTGAACATGGTCATTTAATTCAAAATGATGTTTATAAAATTGAATTATTTAAAGGACCAATAATGGAATCATATTTAAATGCTAAAAAATTACCTGATACAAAAAAAATGATTTTACATGTTCGTCTTAATTTTCTTACTCAATTTATGGTTCAAGATGAAACCGTATATAAATTAATTCGTTCAGTTGACACTAATTCTTTTAAAAGTATTGATAATGTTTTAGAATTATTCTCTCAACTTAAAAAGAATCAACCATATAAAAATCAATTAATTCATTCATTCCCATTATTAATGAAATTAATGTTACAATTATTTAATAATGAAATATCTAATATCGAGTCTGGAAAAAATTTGGTATTATCAATGCTTCATTTAATGGATGCTGTAGAAGATGACTCTTTAAAAGAGTCTTTTGTAAAAGAACAATTTAAAGAAGACTTTACTCAACCTCAAAAAGAAATGATATTTGATTCTTTAACAAGGTCATTAGTCGCAACACTTTCAGTAAATGGTATTCATGTCAGTATTGCAAAACATCTTAACTTCTTTTTAAAAATTATAATAAAATCATTATTGTTTTGGATGCAAAAAGAAGACCTTTTTGAAAAAGAAAATAGATTTCAATTAATTGCTATTCAATATTCACAAATATCAACACAATTTAAAACTGAATTAATTAATCTATTTGAACAATTAGCTATTTTTATTAGAAAATCAGTTCAATCTAAAAGATATTCTTATTTAAATTATGTGAATTATATTATAGGTCAATTTTTAAAAGATTTATTGAGATTTTATTCAAGAACAACTACAATGGAAGCATTAGAATCTTATATTAATACTCTTTCATGTTTTTATGAAAAGAAAAGTGCAACATTATTTAATCCTAAAAACAGTAAATATGGTAATGAAAGTGATGAATCTTGGAAAATTATTCAATTGTTAAAGATTGATTTTATTAGAGATTTACATCAATTTGTATATTTTTATGAAATTAATGTTCCTACCATTTCACCAATGACATCTTGTGCTAAATTTATTGAAAATATTTTCAATAAACATTATTTTGTTGAATTTACTGTTCAACATTTAACTGATTCAATGGCAAGAGATGATAGCGTTTGTAAATATGCATTGATGGTTTTAGCTGAGCAAATCATTAAAATGGATACTTATAGAGGATGGAGTGAAGAAGAACGATCATGTATTGCTGAAATGTACTTTAGTTATGTAAATTATGTTTGTATTGAGTATAAAAGAATGGTAAGTAGATGGCATAGAGCTCAAACAGTGGTCACTACTCATACCCAAGTGGATGATATTAGTACAACAAATTCTTCTGAAGTAGTGTTAGAACAATCACCAGAAATTTCAGGAAATTATTTACAAATACTTTATTTATTATTCTTCTGGGTATTTAAAAATCTATCACATCAAACACTTTCTGATTTAATTAGAAAAACAAATCAGTCTTTACTCAAAACTATATTGACTGTTACTAAAGATGGACTTAATGTTATTGGTTCATTAAAAAACAATAAAACTTTTCTTATGAATGAATTTGCAGATATGTTTAGAAAGAGTAGAGATGAATTATGTGAAGGTAAAGACTTAGGAACTATTCCTTATGTCTATTCATTAACTAGTTCGTGTGATTTATTACTTGGTAATGAAATGATTATTGACAACGTTAATTTGGTTGCATTAGAAATTGTCGACACTATTTTTAAAATGTATTTTACTCGGGATGACCTTCCTGTTGTTTCTATACTTTTTTATGTATTAGGAAAGTCATTGTTTAATACGTGTATGACAAATACATATTATCCATTATTCCTTTCTTATATTCGTTTTATTATTCGAGAAAAAACAGAGTTTTTATTCCAGAGTAATTCGAGGCTTGCTTTTGATATTGTTAATGGATTAATTTGTTTATGTACTAAGAAAATTGCTCCACTAAGACAAGAGGCTATTGCTACTCTCTATTTATTTACAAAAAAGGATTATGAGAGAAATGATAAGTCTACACGAATTACTCAAATTCATATTATTAGTAGTTTATTTGATCTTCATCTTCATTCAAATGAATCAATTTCTTCTGTTAATAATGAAGGCTCTGATAGGTTTATTCATAAAGCAATTGAATTATTAGGAAAATGGGCAAAAGAAGATTTTGCTTCAAAGAAACGACTTTCTATTGACCAAACTCAAGTAATTGAGTCAAATAAGATGATTGATTCACAATTAGATACATGGATTAAGTTTAGTGATGAAGAGAAGTTAAGACTAGTTAATTCTATTCAAAAAGAAATTCAGTCAGTTGGTAAAAGAAGATGTGTATTAAGAGGACTAGAGTATTTAAAAGAAATATGGACAGAAAATAGTAAAGTACTCAACCAAATTAACAAATTATGTACTGAAGTTATTCCATTAGTTGAACAAGAGGATCAAGGATTTATTCTTGAACGTAAAGCATCGGATTTAGCTTCTGAATGGATGGTTAGTATGAGAGATGCAACTGCATTACTTACAAAAGAAGATGTTGATATAGATTCATTAAATAATATGCAAGTGTCATTACAAAAACAAACAACTACATTAATTGATTTAATAAAACAAATTGAAAAGCTTGGAAGTAAATTTGATTTGTCCCAAAGAAATTTAATGATTGCAATGCAAATGGTTGTTGATTTAAATAAAATTCGATTAAAAGGATTACAAGCAGAATCATCTACAAAAAATTCTACACACGAACAAGCAATGAATTTCATTGAAAAACAAGAAAAAAATAGATTAGAAATTGCTGAAGAATATAAAAAAATTAAAAATGATGCTGAAACAAAAGGAACATTACTTGAAGTTGCTGAATATACCCTTCAACAATATAGATTAATGCAAGACAATATTGATAGAAGACACCGCCAAATGAAAGAAGAAGATCTTCAATGTAATGGAATGCCAGGATGGGAAACTGTTTTTGTTCAATGGGAAACTATTCTTCCAAAAGCTGTTTCATTATTAAATGAATTAATTGAAATACAAACAATATTAGATGGATTAAATAAAAATGAAATTATTCATAAAGAAGATATTTATGCTGAATTTGCAGCATCAGAGCAATTAATAAAAATTTGTGCATGGTGTATTGAAGTAAATGAAACTATTCATTTTCCAGTAGAATGTGTTTCAGAATTACCACAAAGAATACTTGTTGCAAATGAGTTAATGAAACAATTTACTAGTATTGAAAAAATGAGTCAATTTGTTAAAACAGAATATGGAGATGCTGAGAATAAACAACAAAAGAAATATATGTTTGATGAGTTATTTAAACAATATGTTGAAAAAGATAATTGGAAGAGTTCATTGGCAAGAAAAATTCAAGAAATGCAAGATATATACCAAAAAGAAACAGATAGAGAACAACGAGAAACAGAATATAAAAAATTATTACAAAGAGTTATACAACTAATTCAAATGGGAGATGATTATCAAGAGGATGTATCAAAAGCATGTGAAAGAATTATAGAATTAGAAAAGATAGATTCTAATGTTGTTGATGTTATAAGTGATGATGATTTTAAAATCCTTCAAAAATTAAAAGAGACGAAGAAAGGATATTCTTCTTTACTTAAAGGATTTGGAAAGAAAACTCCAATGGAAAAGAAAGAAGAAAGTTCAAGTGATCAATTTATTTCTGAATTAAAGATTTTAGAAGGACAAACAAATAGTATTTTATGTGAATTACAAAAACTAAATGAATTAGAAGAAAAGAATTATGGTAATGATGTTGTTATGGAAAAATATTTAAGTATTGCAGATAATTCAATGGAATCACCTTATTTCCATTTAAAATGGTATAATACAATTTATATGAAACAAAAAGAATTAGAAAATTATATGGAAGCTGGAGTTGCTGCTGTTCATGAAATTTATTTTATTTATAAAGCTATTATTGAGCCAAGTGGTATAATTCTTAAAGAAAGTTATTTAAGAGAAATTACTGAAGATTTTCTTCATTACAAAACTTCATCTGTTGGACTATCATCAACTGTCCTTGATGATAACACTAATTCATTTGTTTCAGCAGTTGATGATGCTATTGAAATGTTTGAGAAAGCTGATCATAGGAAATTTGCAATTGCATTATGTAATTTTATAATTCCATATTTTGCAAATAACCATGAGTACAATGCATTAGCAGAGAAACATAAAATGATTCATAAAATGTATTATGAAATGAGAACAACTATTTCATTACCATTTTATTTTTATTCAGTAAGATTCCTTGGTAAAATATTTAAAAATCGTGATAATGATACTAATGAAATTTTTAATATTGTCGATTCACAAAAAGCTTTATCTTCAATAAAACAAAAGACAGTAAATGATAATGATAGTGTGTCAAGTACTGATTCTCGTGAAATAATTTTAGATTGTGATAATGAATATATTTATATGAGTAAACAAAAGTTAGTTGAATTTAAACAATATTTAGAGACTTTACATAAAACTTCAGGTGCTATTGTTATGTCTGAAGCTGAAGCTGAAAAAGAACAAATTGATCCAAATGGAGATAAACCTGTAATTATATTAAATAATGTTAAATGTTTTGTTGATGGAAGAGTAAGTAATGACTTTGTTAAATGTAATACATTTGTAAATGAAATTGCTAAAGGAAAAGGTGCAGAAGTAGTAAAAACAAGAAGAATTATTACAACGTATAGATATTTCCCATCAGTTATGGAAAGAGAAGCTGTTATTAAGAAAACTGAAATAACATTATCTCCAGTAGAAACTGGTATTGCAGATGTCGATATGATGATTCAAGGACTTAATAATGATATCTGTAAATTAAAATCAGATAAAAATGCTTCTGTAAGTGGATTACAAAGATTATTAATGGGTATTTTAAGTGCTAATGTAAATGGAGGAATTGGATTATATCTAACATATTTTTTGTCAAAAGAAAATATTCATAAATATAAAGAAAATGAATTAGCAGAATTATTTTTAATTATTGAACGAATTATGGCACTTTCAAAAGAAGGACTTATGATTCATAAAAATAAAATGAAAGTTGAAAATGCACAAATTCAAAATGTTATGGAAGAAGGTTATCTTCAACTTGAAAAATTAACAAAAGAAGTTAGAAAAACTTTAACCGAAGCTGGAATCTTGTGAAAATAACTCAATAAATTTTTAATCGATTTAATGTTCAAATTAACATTGTTGTAGTGTTTATATGTTGGTAATTATTATAATACTCAATAACTACAGTAAGTACTAAAGAAGTAATAGCTACTGCACATTCTATTCCATTTAAAACTTCATGAGTTAATATATAATAACAACCTGTTACAATAATAAGAAATAAAGAATTTAATAAGCTTTGAAATTTAAATGGTATTAGAATGAATAACTGATATAAGAAAGTCGATAAAATCCCTAAAACAATTCCAATTATTACTTGACGAGGAGTATGATATCCAATAATTAATGTATCAAAAAGAGTTCCCCATGAAAATAATATATAACCAAAGAAAAGTATCATCCCAAATACACTTTGAAACGATTTACTTTTTTGGAATGGATGGAAGTTAAATTCAAAAAATTTAATTCTTTGAACCTGAAAAACTTCTGTTGTAAAAAACATAAAAAATGGATTTTTTAATTCTAATGAAATAGAATCAACCAAGTGAGTTAATACTTGAAAATAGTAAATGTAAGTAAAATAATGCCCACTGATACCATTGTATTTACTTTCATTTAATGAACATTTTTTATCATTCATATAAATTTTACTAATTATAATTAAAGTATAAAGACTACTAAAAAGTATATAAGCATTTAAAAATTCAATAATAATAGATATTATTACAATAGCACGTGCTAAGTTATTGATTTATTGTATAAGAAAACCCATTTGTTATAAAAATAAAACAAACCTCGAGTAATACGAATAGAACAAACAACCAAAATAATAAGTAATAAGATTTTAGATATAATCTGAGGATTTAATAATTGATAGATTCCAATCCTTTTTAATTGATTAAAATCAGAATGACATTGTGTAAATCCAGTATCAAGAGAAATGTATGTTGTTAAACAAAAAAGAGGAAAAAGAAAACAAATAAACGTCCAACTTATTTGAAACATAAAATAATACTTATTTTTAAGTTCTTCTTTTTTTCTTAAATGAAACAATTATTATTTAAAATGAATAACTATTGTTTTTTTATATTAGTAATGTTTTGTGATTTACTTGTTACTATAACCATAACATGTGTAAAAAAATTTAAAGTAACTACTAAAAATGATAGAAGTTAGATAGATGGTTAAAGACAATACAAATAGTAATAACTTATTTGAAGGTAACAAATCAGAAATATACACAAACAATAATATGAATATAAAACAATATCTGAATGTCTTATTATTATCTGATTATGATTAAGTAATTGAATAAGAAATATATTAATTAAATAATACAAAGAATGAAATAAATTTAAATTTAAAGAAAATAAGTAAGTGGAAAGCACC
>NW_008577649.1:17079-24521 GCF_000257125.1 Entamoeba nuttalli P19
CTTCTCTTCAGCTTCTAATCTAGCTTTTTCTTCTGCTTCTTGTCTTGCCTTCTCTTCTGCCTCTTGTCTAGCTTTCTCTTCAGCTTCTTTTTCCTCGGCTTCTTTCTTTTCACTCGATATTACTTCTTCAGTCTTTGTTGTACTTTCGTCACTCTCACAAGTTTTAGTTTCTTCGTTAATTTCTTTTTTTTCTTCTGTTGCATTTTCAGATTTTTGTTCATCCTTTTTCTCGTCGATTATTTGTTCATCACTATTTTGGATTATTTCTGGTTTTTTTTCTTCGGTTATTTCTTCATTAACAATAGGAACAGCATTATTCTCTTCAGTCATTGTGGCTTTTATTAATAAACAGTTCTCATTCCAAACCCTTCCAACTACTCTTTTTTTATTTTTCTTTCAATGCTCTTTCATTTAATAGTTCTTTTGTGTTAATTTTCATAACACAACAAAAAGAAAGAAATTGAATTAATTTTGTTCGAGACAAGGAATGAACCAAGACTCTATCTGACCGGCATAAGTTTTAGCACATTCAATATCAAAGCAAATACCACATCTTTTACATTTTTTTCCTTTTTTCATAGGTTTAGAGCAAAGACTGCATTGAGGATTATGTTTATTGTCTTTGTAGTCTTTAAGTTCATGAACACGAAGATCAGTTTGCATTTTTAAAAGTTGGTTGTTTGTAACTACAATTATATAAACTTTTTTATCGTATATACTAAATGTAATGGTAATAATTGAAGTTTCATGAGAAAGACTAATTAAAGGTTTAACTGTTTTTTCATTAACAACAAAAGCAGAATTAGCACAAACAGCAACAATAAATTCACCAAAATTACAAATACGTTCAATATTACTTTGTATTAATTTATTTAATTTCATTGTAAGGTTAAGGTTATAAATATATATTTTATTCGGATTTTCTTTATCAATTGCATAAATCAAGTGATTTACTACAATAACTTGTTTGACAAAGTGGTCACAATAACAAATATTCTTTAATTTAGGTAAATAAGTAACTAGCCTATCTTCTTTATCTTTGAATATAATAAGGTCATCAACCATAAATATATTACCATCAACTTTACATGGTAATGTATCAATCAATTTTTTATTATCATTTACTATTTCGGTTAATTCTCCAGATTCATTTAATACCAATATTCCCTTTTGACTCTGTCCAATATTTGTAATTCCTTCAATTTCATATGTTTTATTAACTCTAGAAAGTAAAACAATACTATTATTACTAGCAACACAAAATCCAAATGAAGTTTGTGTTGAATATTTTACATCAATGTCTAAGGAAAATTCAGGTACGAATGTTTTATGTTTTAGTAATGACACTTCTTGACTTCCTTCTTGTGTGGTATAAACGATAACAATCCCATCTTCTATTATTCCTACATCACTTATATTTCTATCACTTAATATTACATCACTATTCGTTGAGTCTAAAACACCACTTAATAATTTTGATGAAGACTTCCTTCCTTTAAATATTTTTGATTTACTATCTGTTTGAGATAATAATGAATTAAGTGGAGGATGGGGTGTTGATGAATAAGTTCCAGAAGAGGTATTACTACTTAAAGCATTTAATGGGTTAATACATGAACTACTTGATTTAGAAAATATACCATTATTTGTATCATTTAGAACAGTTGATAATGAATCACTTTTTTCAATTATTGGAGTACAAGAATTTCTATTTGACTTTTGAATTTGTTTAGGAGCAAGTGGGTTGTCAAGTCCTTCTGTAGTATTTTGTATTGTTTTATCATCTGTTTTTACAATATCACTAATTATACTAGAAATTAATTGTGGTCTATCCAATCTTCTATTAGTTCTAAGAGGTTTATTTTTTTCAATAATAGACCGTATTTTTTGTTCTCTACTTGACATAATTTTTTTTTGACGAGAATTATCTTCTTCTATCTTTTTCTTAAGTTCTTCTATTTCATTATCTTTTAATTTAATATCATTTTGTAGATTAATACTTTCAGTCTTCATTAATTCAATTTTTCGCATAAGCTCTTGCGAATTTTTTCTTTCTTTTTCAACTTCTTCATTAATTTTAGTTGTTTCTACTTTTGTTGCAGTTAACTCTCTTCTTAACTCATCTACTTTACGAGTCATTAAATTTAATTGCATCATTGCATCATCTCTTGTGGCATCTAAACTTTCTTTCATATTAAGACCAGTAACTTTACCATTTTTTATAACAATTTCTACTGCTGCACACATTGTCATATTACTGCACATAGTTTTTTGTGCTAATCTCAATTCATTTAATTCTTGTAATGTTTTATTATGAGCAATTTGTTCATTTTGGTACGCTTCAGTAATTTCATTGAAACTTTTTGAACTTTTGTCATATCCCTCTTTAAGTTCTTTAATAATTTCTTGTGCCTGACTAACGTGTTGCTTTAATTTGGTTTCATTTTGAGTAGAATGTCTTAACATTTCTTGGTAGTTTTTAAGTTTTTCATCATACAGAGTTTTGAACTCTTTCATTTGTTCAAAAAGATCACAGATGGTATTATGGTAAATAACTGTAAGTTCATAATCATCATAGTCATTTGGATCAAAACCATCACTATTAAACAGTTCCAATCCTCCAAACTCCTCAGAAGAACTTTTTGACTCTTGGCTAGAGAGTTCTTGAGATTGATTACTTGACAAAGATCCAGATTGTTCATTGTCTTCACTCATTCCTTTTTATTAGTATTTATAAGATTATCCTTTCAATTAATAATTATTATTATTTAACTCCAATTACTATTATTAAATTATTTATTATCAAAAAATAATCTTAATAAAGATTTTGTTATTATTTTCTCTCAAACCATTTATATAAAAAGAATAAATTTACAAAAAATTTTAAATTTCTGACTTTTCTAAATAAAGACAAAAAATAGAGTAAAAATAAGACAAGTAAGAGAAGAATCAATGAAAAAGAAATAAATGGATTTACAATAATAAGAAATACATCTGTCATTCATGGTTATGTTCAAGTATCATTTTAGTAATATTCCATGTATTAGTATTTGCTCTATAATTCAAATTAATTCTAAAAGGACATTCAGTTTTCTTTGACCTTCTTTTTTTGACAGTTCGTTGTGGAGTAGAAGTTGTTGGTTGTCCTTCTTCACAACTTGAATTAGAAGCAGAAGAAGCACCTCTTGGAGAATATGAACAACTTCTATATTTACCACTACACTGACATACTAAAACAATTTTCTTTTTTGTTCCATCCTTCATTGTTTTATTATTACCACTTCCTTTCCTCAATACAACGTGTTGTGTTTCAGCCCAAGAAGTTAATACATTAATAGCTTCATTCATTGTGTCAAATTCTCTTTTACCTGTATATTCTTCTGTGACAAGAAATTCTTTTTCTTGAATAACTTTTTGAACACTTTTAATAGGAACAGAAAAACATCTTGGTTCGTTATCCTCTGACATATTTGTTCGTATAGGTTTTGATGATTGATATGGATATATGTCATATTCCTGTTTTATTGAGAAATCAGGTGAGTCAACTCGTTGTTTATAAATTGTTCTTTCGAATGATGAATAAGGAAAATAAGTGTCTGGAGAAATTGGTCTTATATTATCTCTATTTACATACAATGACCGTTGGTCTGACACATAATCCATTGGGTCTCTTCGTACTGTCATTATTGGAGGAGGTGGTGACATTCTTTGATAATAATATTGTTGTTGAGGAGAAGACATAGATGAATGTCTAGTTCTATCAACTGAAAAAGGAAATGGTGAAGGTTCATTTTCTGATGATAATTTTGCATATCTCACTGGAGATGTATAAATATTAGGAGAAGACGTTATAAAGCGATGTGTAAATGCTCGAGACTCTTGTTGTGTTTTATTTTGAGAAATATGATAATCAGGATATGTTTCCGATTGATTTGAAGAAATTGGATGAAGTTGTTGTAATGATTGTTGATGATATGTAGGACTTAGTGTACCATAATTTACTGCGGAATATCCAAAAGGATTAGTATAAGGTGGATTCATTTGATTATAATTTTTTAAAAGTTCTATTACATTTTTATTTAATTTTCATTTTAAGGGTTGTTTTTTTTTAATTTTTAATTTTTTTTTATTCATTATGTATTATAAAAACTTATTTATCATTTCTGTTTATTATTCTTCATTTTTCCTTTTTTAATATTTTCTTCTTTTTATTTTAGTGAATTTTGTTGTTTCTTCTTATTTTTTTCTATTAATAATTATTTTCACTATAACAAACCATTACCATTTTATTTGAACTACATTTTTCTATATATTTTTTATTTATTTAGTAATGTAAATAATTAATAGATATAAATAAAATGACAGCTAAAAAAAACTATTTTCTTAACGTAAATTATTAATAATCATTTGATTTAATTCGCAAAAATCTTTTTATGAGAATGATAAAATTTCTAACTGATTTAGAATATAAAAAAAGTTTTTAATGTTTTTTGCAATTTAACGAAATTTTATAAAATTAAGAATGTTAAAAACATAAAAATAATAAACAAAGTAGATTTTTCCTTTTTTGAAAGGAAATTTGATAGATATATTACTTTGAAGATTCAACTTACTGACATAGAACAAAATTCTTTAATAAAAAGAATTAATGAGTATTAGATAAGATAATTATTTTTATAAAAATTAATAAATATACCAGAAGTTAAAAAAAATAAGTTAGTAAATATTTTCTTTAAATAAACAATTCTATGAAAAATAATAAAAAAATAATCAATAACTTAAATTATTTAATATTACTTGATAAATTAATGTAGTGAAAAAAATAATTAACACTGATTTTAAAAAGCAGTTAATTCAATGATATTACACTTATTTTCTATTACTCTTTGCTTACCTTTGAATATTTACATCTTCTACTTTAAGAATGTTTATTCATTCTCTATTCTTTTATTCTTTATTATTTCATATTATTGAGAAGTGTGTCTTTCATTTATTCATTCCTTTATTTCTTTTGAATTAATATCTTTTCAAATTTCACCAACTTAATTATTCTTCATTTAAGTTGTTATTTGATTTTTTATTTTGAATTAAATGAATATTAAAATTTCTTATTCTTTATTTTCTTACATAGAATATATCATTAACACAATGTTTATGATTAATTTCTTTTATCATCACCATACAGTCCATTTCTCTTTGTTAATACTTTTATATCATCAAATATATTTGTGTCATAACAACTCAATAATAAATACTTCTTTATAACTTAAATTGTATTCTGGAATAAATAATCATCACTAACATTCTTGTATTATTGAGTAAGATGTTTTCTAATCAAAAGAAATGTTACAATCAACTAATAACTGGGAATTCAAAGCATTGACTCAGTTTAACATTTTTATTTTGTTTCTGATATAACTTTTTCAAATCCAAATCAAAAAAAAGTAAATTTAATATAATAAACAGAGAATAATAAATACTATTTATTTTAATTATTTTTTAAAACTATCAAATAATAAATTGAAAATGTCCAAATAAACTAAAAATAATATAATGATTAGAAGTAATTTACTTAATTTAAATACACTTTTAGTAATTCTTTGTTTACAGTCTTTCGTTTATTTTTAATTCTCTTTGATAATTTCTCACGTTTTAATGAAATTAAATAAGAAATAATGAATATTATTATTAATAAAGACAACACTATTACAATACAACTAATACTAAAGATAAGTATTATATTAGTTTTTGATAATACACATGTAGTTTTATCTTTATTAATAGAATATCCAGGTTGACATTTAATACATGACACTCTATTTTTATCAGATGTATCTTCACAAAAAAGACAATAACTTCGACCACTCATTGGTTGATAATATCCTGGTTCACATTGTTTACATGAACTTTGTCCACTAACATTTTGATAATACCCTCCATCACATTGTTTACAATAGGTATTTTTTTCTCCTTTTGAATATGTTCCTATTGGACATATTAAACATGAACTTGCTCCAATTCTATCTTGATACATTCCATCCCCACAATTTTTACATGTTTTTTGACCTTTTAAGTCTTGATATGTTCCTAATAAACAATATTTACATTTACTTATTCCATCATAATCTGCATATGTCCCAATATCACATTCTTTACAATATGTTGAACCGGTTTCATTTTGGTATGTTCCTGCAAAACATTTTTTACATTCTTGTCCTCCTTCATGTTCTTGATATGTTCCAGCTGGACATAAATCACAAATCCCTGATCCTTCTTTATTTGAATATGTTCCTACTGGGCATAAATGACAAAATGAATCTCCTTTATTTGAATAATACCCTTTCCCACACTTAACACACTCATTCATTCCTTCTCGTTCAGCATATGTTCCATTCTCACATAACGTACATTCTTTACTTCCTTCTCTATTTGAAATTGTTCCAATAGGACATATTTTACATTCCATTGACCTTGTTTCATTCTGGTAATGTCCTTCACTACATAATTCACATTCAATACTTCTTCGAAGTTGAGAATATGTACCAACTGGACATTCTTTACATTGGACTGACCCTTCTTCGTCTTGATACTCCCCTTCAAAACATTCTTTACATTCTTTTTGTCCTTTTTCATCTTGATACATTCCTTTAGAACAATTATAACATCTATCACTTCCTTTCATTGAAGAATAAGTACCAACTGGACATTCTTTACAATATAATTGCCCTTCTATATTTTGATATGTTCCTTCTTCACATAAAAGACATTGGTTATTCACAAAATAAGACCCTTTTGGACAAGGCAAACATTGTTCTGTTCTTTCATCAAATAACTCTCCTTCTGAACATTCTTCATTTTCTTCATTAGAACTACTAGACCCACTTTCAATAAATATTTCATAAGTAGTTGATTGAACTAAAAAGATAAGAGAGAAAAATGAGATGCAATTGATTAATGTTCTTTTCATTTGTTTCTATAAAAAAAAACAAAAAATTTTAGAGGTTATAAAAAAGTATTATTATTATTATTTTATAGTTTAGAATAGGTTTTTTTTACTAGGAATTTTTCAAATTTCTTTTCTTATGGAAATTTCTAGAAAAAAGAATTTTTTTAATTTTTTGAATAAAAATAATACAAAAATACTAACTAAAAATATTTGAATTTTTTATAAAAAAAGTTTAAGAAATAAATCAAATAAGAGAAACCCTATATTTTTTTCTCATAATTCTATAATTTTTTAATATTCTCTCAAAGGAATATTTATTATGTTTTTTCATTCTTTAATCAAAAAAGTATATCTGTTTTGAAGAAGAAAAAAATTGTTCGTTCTTAATACTAAAAATAATAAATGTAAAACATATTCACAGAACATTAATCAAAAAAAAGGTCAATTATTAGATACATCCATAATTGAATTTTATGATTATTGAGAAGTGATTATT
>NW_008577650.1:0-460 GCF_000257125.1 Entamoeba nuttalli P19
TTTCTTATTCAATTACTTCATCATAATCAAATAATAACTGATGATTCAATGCTTGAAAAGAATTTATGGTTTGTGTGGTGTTTCTGATTTTCATTCTTCATTTCTCATTCATTTTCATTTAATAAAGTAATAATTAATTAATTCTAAATCAAATTAAAAAACTACTTCAGAGAGTTAAGAAATGGCAAAATTAAATAAAATTTAATTATCTCATCCATTATTTCATTGAAAAAATTTTTGTTGCTTTTGGTCGTGATATTTTTTCTGTTGATCTGTTTGGTCTATATTTACTTGAAGATTGTTTAGAATTTGTTGGTGTATATGTAGACGCAACAGGAGTATGTGAAGAAACAACAGGTGTAGTAGATGCTACTAATCCTGGTGTTTGTAATGAAGGTGTTTGTGGTAAAGGAGTTGGAGGCATTGATCCAAATGGAGAGATTGTCCAACCAGATTCCAT
>NW_008577651.1:0-1429 GCF_000257125.1 Entamoeba nuttalli P19
TTAGTAGGTATCAACAGTTGTAGCTGCTGCAGCAGCTGCTGCGACACTAATAATAATCATAACAATAGAAAATCCAATGCTTATGACTATAATGAGTGTTGAAACAATGAAAAATACCATTGACATAACTGCAAACATACGGGCTTGGCTATTTGTAGAGTGTCTATATTGGCACCACCCATAACACCAAACACAACAACATAAGAACCCTAAAGCAAACAAGATAGCAGATGTATTACTTTCATTGTTTTCATTATAAATACTTTTATTTTCTTGTTGGTCAACATTGGGTTGAAAAACATATGGTTGTGGATTATATTGTGGAGGGACCGTTTGGTATTGTTGAGCTGTTTGTTGAGAGTATTCAGGATTTCCAGGAAGTTGTTGGTATTGCATGTTGATTGAATTTTTATTTTTTGAGATATGATAATACGAAAGTTGTGTTTCTATAAATCAGAAGTTATTTTATCATTCTTTTAATTAATTATTTAATTATGACAAATACATTCCTTTTGTCGAGACAATTTCATTTATTCTTTTAATTTTGTCGATTCAAAAAAAATTATTATTCAATGACAATACTTTAAACTATAAATTAGAGTCACATTTTTTTTAAATTACTTCGAAGAATGTTTAAGAAAAGATAGTGTCACTCTGAATAGCGAAGACTATAGTAAGACTATAGTAAAATTCTATTTTAAAGTCAAAAAATTGGTTTTTCATTAGGATGTATAATAACAAGAAAGATATATAATCTCATTTATTATTAAGTTGATTGACTCTCTTGTTTTAAAGACAATGGTTTTGAGTATATCGTATCTATGTCATTATAGAGATTAAATAAATGAAAAAGAATAAGAAACAACATCTAAACCAAACCAAAGACAACATCAACTTTTAGATAATTGGTTATAGCTTGAAAATAACAGTTTGACTGAATAATTCAATTAAAAGATGAATAATTCAAATAAAACTTGTAAGAAAGAATAGTTGATTCATTTAAATATATGTTGTAATTAATACACTTTCTTTTTTGATTTAAATGGTTTTCAACAGATTTGATATTGGATTGTTTGTTCAGTCTTTAGAAAAATCTTTCAAAGAGAGAAAAATTATACAAAATTAAAAATACTAGATCGTATTTAAGTAGTTAAAAATAAATTAGTCCAAACACATTTTTATTGGATAGACTTGTAGTATGTAGTGTTGGTATATTATTTATTTTTCTGTTGTGGATATTGCTTTTTTAAGATAAAAAAAAATTAAACTAGACTTAACAATTCAGAAATTCATTTTTTCATATAATTCTATACGACTAAAATATAAAAAAACACAATACTGAAGGAAATAAAACTTGTTTTAATTAAATAATTTGCTCTTTTATATTAATTTTGTATAATATTTTCTTTTGATAGTTACTTTCAAGTCT
>NW_008577652.1:0-1618 GCF_000257125.1 Entamoeba nuttalli P19
TATGTACTTCATGTATTAATAATTATTATCCTGTAAATGGTGTTTGTAAATCTTGTTCTACTCTTGACTCAAATTGTCAAAGCTGCTCTGATAAAACTGGAATTTGCTTAAAATGTCAAAGAGGATTTAACTTAGCTAGTAACCAAACCAAATGTATTAAATGTGAGCATAATGTTGGTTGTGAATTTTGTGACCCAACATCTGCAAAGTGTGGTGCATGTAAAGACAAATATTACTTAGACCCATCTTCTCATCGTTGTGTTTCATGTTCATCACATTGCATGAAATGTGTTTCTGGTAGTAAGTGCATTTCCTGTGAAGACTCTTATATACTTTATCAAGGCTTGTGTGTTCAAAAAGTGTGTGATACTACATCAGTAGAAAATATTGATACTGTATGTAGTGAAAACTGTAACTCTCTAATAACAGACAAACCAAAATGTTCACATATCTATACACCATCTAATTCATGTGATAAAAGTAAACAACAATTAAATTATGAAGAGTGTATTCTTTGTAGAGATGGATATTTATTAAATTCTAACAATTGTATTAAACTGTCAAATTATGTACAATGTAATAGAGAAGTTTGCTTTACTCAAGAAGGGTTTTACCAAGACGTCTCTTCAAAAGAGATTAAATCATGTCTTAATGAGTTTGAAGTTGGTAGCACTTCTTTATGTAGAATATATAAAGAGAAAGTATATCCTCTTAAATGCTCAGATAAATACTATTATATAAATAGATATTTAGATTCAGTTCAATGTGTTTCATCAATACCAAATTGTAAAAAATATATTGGAAATGAATGTGTTGAGTGTGAGTCTCATTATTACATTAATGAAGGTATTTGTTCTCCTTGTAGTGAAGAATGTTTAGAGTGTGAAGGAAGTGCAAATACTTGTATTTCATGTGACATCACAAAAAGATATAAAACCAACCAAACTTGTAAATTAAGAACAGTTAATGGGGTTAACATATGTGAAAGAGTTGATGTTAATTTAACAACTTGCGCAATGTGTGGTGAAAGTTATTATTTAAGTGATACTGGTGAATGTATTGAATCTATGGTTTCTAAATGTGCTAAACAAATTGGGACTAATTGTAAAAAATGTGTTAGGTCATTTGTTAAGAAGGATAATGAATGTGTTAAGTGTGATGGTAGTGTTATAAATGGAAATTGTTATTATCCAGTAGGATTGAAAAGTAATATTAAGACAGAGATAGAAAATAGTTGTTTGGTAAGAAATGAAATTGGATGTATTCGTTGTAAAATTGGATATTATCTTGACTCTACTACTGCAACATGTAGAACTTGTAAAGAAGAATGTACTTCTTGTATATCCTTAAGTCAGTGTAGTTCTTGTAAACCAGGATATTATTCAATTAATGGCAACTGTATTTTGTCAGCAGGGAATTGTGATAGATTTATTGTAGGTAATACTCGAAGTTGTTTAGAGTGTAAAGAAGGATATTATCGAAATTCTTCATTAATGTGTGATGTATGTCCAGAGGGATGTCGTTGTGTAAAGCCTGATTATTGTACCTCTTGTTTTAGTGGATATTTCAAGACTCCAGATATGCTTTGGTGTGAGTCAACAACTAGTCTAACTCATTG
>NW_008577653.1:0-224 GCF_000257125.1 Entamoeba nuttalli P19
TTTCAATTATTTGCTTTTTTTTCGTTGCCAATAAAAATTACTAAATTATTTTTGATTAAATATTGATTGTTCTCTTTCAATTTTCTCTGGTGGTATTATTTCATTCACCATCTTTAGATTATTGTTCGTGATTTATTTCTCTATCTTTATATTCTCCTCTTTTTTATCAACATTACTCCATTAATTCTTTCATTTTATTATTCATTTTATCTTTTATCATTATT
>NW_008577654.1:0-1549 GCF_000257125.1 Entamoeba nuttalli P19
TGTAGACATTTGTTATTTTGATTAAATAAGAATATGAAAAGAAGAAATTAAGTCAAATTAATGAATAAAAGAAAGAATAAAAAGAAATACATATATTGTAATTGTACTAAATAATATAAACAATTCATTTTCGATAGAAATAAAGAAATACTAAATTATAAAATAAAATATTTAAAATAAAAGAATAAATAAAATGTCTTTATAAATGAATAAAAACCAAATGAATAAATTAGAAAATAAAGAAGAAATGAATAAATTTAATAAGTAAATAGAATAAATGAAAATAATAATATTCAATTTATTTATATTCATAATCAGATGAAAATTATAACAATACCATATCATAAAAAGAAATATAACAGTTAATAGAAATATTGAATATGAATAAAATAATGAACAAGAAGACATTAAAATAATAAATATAATTTAAATATGAATAAAATATAAAATAAATAATTATAGAATAATAAAAATAAATGAAGGAGAAGTTATTCATTATTAATAGTATTAAATTGTTATTAAAATAAAAACAGAAAAATTGTACAATGAGGAAGAAGGATGTAAAAAAATTGAAAAAGAGAAAATTAGAAAAAAGGAAAATAATAAAAGTTGTTGTTGTTTTATTGGGTGCTGGTGGTGTTATTGTGTAAGAATATTTTTTATAGTACAAGTTATTAATTCAGTTGGTTATTTTCTTATTGGTTGTTGTTTTATAAAAAGTCTTGTTAACAAAACCAATACCTTAAATAATCGTTAAAAGAGAGTGAATTAAGTTTTAGTCTCACTTAATAACACATATATAACACCAGATAATTGAAATTTAATTGAATAATATAAAATAATTTTTATTATTTTGAAGATATAAAAATGATGAATTTATTGTTTATTTTATGAATGTTTAATTTAATTTATTAAAAGTATATTTAGATGATAACATCTTCTCATTATTCATTTATTTTATATATTTTTAATGTTTTTTTTATTATAATGTTTTTAATAATTATTTCATTATTACTTTAATTCTTTATTTATTTGTATATTGACTGTTATTGTTATTTATTCTATTTTTCATTAATTAATAAAGTATTGAATAGATATTTATTGTACTTATGATTATATTTTATTTTCTTATTTCTTATTATTGTATCAATTACACTCATTGTTTTTATTTAATATTAAATTTCAACATTGTTTAACATTATTCTTCTTGTTCAAAATAATCATTTATTTTCTGTTTATTATTTTACTATTTTTCATTCTTTCATTTGATTTTTATTAGATATAATCTTATATGAAACATTCTCGTTTAATAAATTTTTGTATTAATACTGTTAATCATAAAAACACATGTTACTTTTTAGTCATCGCTTTAATTTCGCTTTTTCATTTTAAATTGATTGATGAAATGTTAAAATAATCAGAATATAAATCAAATGCATAATAATCAAAACAAAATGAATAATAAGCTACAATTAACAATAAATGATTTGGTATATTAATCAAATCAATACAAATAATGACCAACAAGAATAATGAAATTAATTAACAG
>NW_008577654.1:1559-1869 GCF_000257125.1 Entamoeba nuttalli P19
GATTAATCAAATCAATACAAATAATCACCAACAAGAATAATGAAATTAATTAACAGTTATGTTATTTACTTTTATAAATGTTTTAACATAAATATTGAAAATAGAATTAAAAGTTATGTAATTAATTAATAACTATATTCTATTGTGATATTAAATTAATAGGAGAGATGTATTAACATAATTTTTTATTATTCTTTTAGGTTCTAAATTGAATATTTATTTATAAAACATTTCTTACAATTTTAACAATAACAACGAACAAATTAAAATGTGGGGGTAGTTATTGATATGTAATTTTATTTTATAATTA
>NW_008577654.1:1879-3839 GCF_000257125.1 Entamoeba nuttalli P19
AAATAAATAAAAAGGGGGTAAATGTAAATATGTAATTTTATTTTATAATTATTTCTTATTTTTCTTTCGATAAAATAATAAATTAAATAACAATAAAATGATTAAAATTAGTTTATATTTGAAATTATCGAATGAATGAATGTTTGTATTAATTAAAATATTCATATAATCTAAATATAAAACAAAATATAATAATCAAATTTATGTTATGAGAAGAAATGAAAATTGATATATTTTAATATACAACACCTATTAGAATGTAGAAATGATAGTTCATTATTTAAAAATAAATTCAGAAAGATATGTTCATTAAATATGAATATCATACATAAACTATGTTGTCAACTTCAATTTGATATTAAAATCACTGACGATAAGAAAATAGAATTAAAATGAAAGAAAATACGAAATGAAGATGATAATATATTTATTAAAATATTGAATAATAAATGAAAATAAATATATTTATTATTTATAAAAATAAGACATTACCATTACATGGTATAAAAAGTGAAAGTAAAATAACGAATATAACTGAAATGAAACAAGAGATAATATTCATTTAAATAATAATATTAAAAGAGTTAACAATTTAATGGTTAATTTAATATTAATTCATTTCATAAAATGAATACGTTTAAACACTTTTATCTTTTAATAATATTGTTTTATTTTTTGAAATGAATGTAATTTTATTAACACTTTTTTCATCCATTATCTTAAATATTAATTGTATTTAATTAAATAATTAAAAAAACAATTTATTAAAAATGTATGTTTTTATATATTTCAACACAAAATAATTTCAATTATTTACATTAATTTATTCATAATGAAACAAATGAGGAATAAATATTTATTTTGATTCTATATTTATTTGAATTTATTTCTAATTAAAGGAAAAATGAGAAAGGGAATAATTTTATTGTTGTTCAATAAAAAGAATAAAGTGTGATAAGAATAATAAATGTAACTAAATATATTCTATTTTTAGTATTTAAATTAAAATGACGATAAATAATGATGTTTAATATTTTAAGAAATACAATAAAAATGGATAATCACAATGTAAAATTATTATTTTAATAATAATTATCTTTTATCAATTTTGAAAATAAAATTACAATCGCTAACAATTTACCCTGTTTATAACCAATTTTTAATGATTAAAAACATTGTATTATTAAAAATGAAGAAGTTATTATCATTAATTAGAAATAGGGGGTAAAAGTGTAATGTTATTGATGGATATTTAAGGTTGAACTTTAAAAGAGTTTATTCATTAAATGATTACTCTAATACTTGTATTAATTACACTCTCATTTGGAAGGAAATGTTATTATTACATACCCTATCAATCTGAACCACTTGTAGATACTATTGATAGTGCATTTGAATGTATTGAAGAACCAACAATTTCAAAAGATAATAAAAATTTAGTGATTAATCGTTTGAAAAGGTATTTAGAATCATATGTATACAAAGATATATTGAAAAATCCACCAAATCAAATTGGGACATATCATTATGACAAAGTGGATATTGATAAAGAAATAAACAAAATAAATCTGGATGAAGGAAGTGTATATGAATTTTATTCACAAATTCAAAAACTGTTTATTTCAGCAAAAGATCCTTTGTTGTCATTTTCAATATTACAAAAAAATGAGATTTCGATAAGAAATTACATTGCTTATTTTTATTATTTCCTTCCTTTTAATATTATGATAGATAAAGAAAAACATATGTATCTTATTCCTAAATATTATTACAAAAATGCAAAAATTGATGTTCCATCAGAAATAGAAAATAATAAAAATAATTATGTTAAATCAATAAATGGAGATGATCCATTTGAACTAATTAGATCATTTGGAATTGCTTTTAGTTCATTTAAATCTCCTCATGCACAATTTACAAATTCTAAATCTTCTAATCTTGATAATTCATTTACTCAAGG
>NW_008577655.1:0-1758 GCF_000257125.1 Entamoeba nuttalli P19
TTACCAGAAGTTATTTTGATTGGAAGAGGACATTTGTGAATGAAATAAATGAGTGGTTACGGAAATTAACATTTTTATGTTACATATTTTAAAATAATAGAATAAATAATAAATGGACAATACAACCTATAAACTAAAAGTATTTAATAAATAAATAATCCTATTATTTTCCAACACCCCATAATAGTACATTCTCTGGGGTTATTGTTTGAAGACAATATTTTACAAGACCAACATCTTGCATAATATTTTGATTTTTTAACCATACTACTCTAGCAACATTTAATAAGGTTTTACACATTTCACCAATAATACGTTGATCTTTTTGAAATTCTTCATCCCCACCAATTGATTTAGCTTCGTTTATTTCAATACAATCATCTTGTTTTTCTTGAAGATCTCTTAATGAACTTGCCCATGAAGACATACGATGAATAACAGTAAGTTCTAGTAAACTAACACCAAGAGATTTAAAGAAATCAGACATACAATCATCATGACCGTCTCCTTTCATGTGACAACAAAGAGCAATACCTATTCCATTTAATTTGAATTGTTTACTACATCTAACAGCCATTCTAAGAACCATATCTGTAGCAGATCCACACAAATGTTTTCCTATAATTGAAACACCACCAGATGGTTGGTTATGCATTGTTTCTTTAATAAGTTCTGTAGGATCAAAATCACATAAATCAGCAACGATTCGTTTAACTTCATCTCCATGATATTTACCAATTCTATCAAATCGTTTATGAGATGCATTCATTCTATCAACAAGATAAACGTAATTTTTATTTTCATGAGGAAGTAATAAATAACTTGCAGATAATTGACCAGTTCCAGCACCAGTTTCAATTATTTGTTGTGGACAATTAGAAGTATTTTTTAATATTCCTTTTTCTATTAAATGTTTAATAATTGAAAAACATTGAACTGTCATTTTTTGATTAGGTTTTCCCCAATAACGAGGAACTTCAACTTCAAGAGTTTTCTGGTCAAGTAAATAGTCAATTGTATTATTAATTTCAATATTATTACTTACAGGAGCAACAATAGTACTATATTGTTTACATACAAATTCATACAACCTTTTAACTCTTGTCATTAATAATTTTAATACTTCAATATTTAATTTAGAAAGTGAAAAATGAATACAGTCACAATGAACATATTCACTTCCTTTTCTTTCTTTATCAATTCCACTTTTAAATATTTCATCATTTAAAATTGGTAAAAAAGTTTCTATTTGTAATGGGGTATTGATTTCTACTGTATCTATTTTATTACAATTATGAATTATATATGACTTTCCATATGTTGGTTTATTTACTGGATTATCTAAACAAGCCTGAATATGTTTTTTTAATCTCTTTTTTTTTATTATATGTTCCGAATTAAATGGACAAATTGTTTTTATCGAATTTTTTTCTTTTAAACGCTCTTTTCTATCTATTGGTTTTTTTTCTTTTTCACCTTCCATTTTTATTTTTTTACAGTTCAATCTTTGGTTTTATTACATTTTTCTCCAAATATTCGAATGTTATTTAAATAAGAATTTTAATAGATATAGTAAAATATTAATTAATTTTTTGTCAATAGTAAATCTTTAACAAAAAAGAAATAGAAAAAAAAAAAACAATAAATCTAAAACCGAGAAATAAAAACTAAAAATATCAACGATGAATCTCAACGAGTTTAATCTGAAAAAAAGAGAAGAAAAGATAGATGAGTCAACAACAAGGAAATAATAAAGAA
>NW_008577656.1:0-12009 GCF_000257125.1 Entamoeba nuttalli P19
TAATCAGTACCTTGTTCTTGATTAAACATTGTTTGTATTAACTATTTTAGGTTTTGAGTTTCATCTTCTTATCAGTACTATCTGACGTGGCTTTTAGTTTTCTATTTTTCTTATCAATCTTTTTATTCATTATTTTTTCTAATTCATTTTCCTTTTTAAGTGGTTTTTGTTTAATTAATTTATTCTCTTTTCACTCTATTTCTTTATCTATATTTTCTTTCTTTTACTCTTTTTTTAGCTCACTTGGAAAAACTCCGCTTTTTTTGCTCTAAAAATTTTTAGGTATTTTTAGATAATAATTTTCTTTAAATTATTTTGCCTTAATCCTTCTTTTTGAAAAATTTTTATCCTTTTAATATCTCTTCTTTTCAAAAAAACAAAACTTCTCACGTAGTTGAGCTAAAAAAAAGAAGGGTTTTTAGATAATTAATAAGTTCAAAAAGTAACTTAATTTAAATTTCTTATTTTAGATAACAATAAATTATTATAATATATTTTTGTTATATATAACCAACAAAAAATAAAAAAAGAAGTTAAATTTTAAAGAGGATGAGAAATACCGAAATTATCTCCACCAAAATGATGAAGAGTTAAATATTTCTCTTCTGTTTTAGAAGTATATGTATAAGAACCATCTTTAAAGAATTTAGGATCAGCCCAACAAGCTTCAACAAGACCAATTAATAATTTAGAACCATCAGTTTCTTCAATAATACGGTCAAGGGTTAATTCAATTTGACAAACAGTTTCAGTTATTAATAAATTACCAAATGAAGGAGTAGAACATTGTTTAAGATGAAGTCCAGTTTCTTCAAATTTATTAACATCGTTACCATGGTGTTTACCAAAGAAACGAACACTTTCAAGAATTTCTTTTGTTGGTACATTAATAACAAATTTTTTAGTTTTTAAAATACATTTAGAAGTATAACTACTTGCTCCCATTTTGACTGCTACAGAAAGTCTACTCAATGGCATATTCCATTGACAAGTCATTCCTGTTGTTCTTTGATTTTCTTCATCATAAGCAGTAATCATAACAACTGGTCCATGGTTAATAATACGAGAAGCTGTATCTTTGTTTATAAGAACACTATTCATTGTTGGTCTTAAATGAGTTTTAAGTTTTATGCTTTTTAAATTTTGTTTTATTTAAGGACGGATAAAGTCCAAACATCAAAGAACTACCATAATTTTATCTCTTAAAAAAAAACTTATTAAATTCAAAATTAATTCATTTACTATCTCGAAAGAACTACGCAAACAATACCTAAACTAAGAGTTGCCACTCCACATATAAATAAAATGTAATTTTTTATTCCTCGTATTTCTCCAAAAACAAAGATTCCCCATAATGTTGAAATTAATCCTGGTCCACTAGCATTAATTGAAAATGTTACACTCCATGGTAAATAAGTGTTAGAATACATAAAACAAATTTGTGCAATTTCCCATATAATACCACTCACTATTCCAGGAAGGAAAGTTTCTGGATATAAAGTTGGTTTATTTGTTGAAATAATTGAATAACAAATGAAGTAAATAGATGCTGTAACAAAAATACCACATGCATGTGAAAATAAGTAACAATATTGTGTATTTGGTCCAAAATTATTATCAATCAGATATTGGGGTGGTGTAAAATTGGATCCAAAGAATAATCCAGTGATTAAAGCTAAAATTACTCCAATTATTCTTCTACCAACTGGATTTAATTTATTTAAATAATCAAAGAAATTAAAATATTTTTTTGATTCTTCTTTTTTTAATGATGATGTTGAAGTGTTTTTGGTTTGAACTATTATTTGTGGTTGTTCACTTTTAATTTCTTGTAGTTGGGTTGTATCTTCATTTTGACTCTCTTTTTGTTCTTTATCATTTATTTCTGGTTGAACAGCTTGTTCACCTTTTAGTTCAGAATTTGCTAATAAGAGAGACTTTTCTTCTTGTCCTATTATTTCCTCTTTTAATTTATTTTCCTTTTCTTTTACTTCTTCCATTTTTTCTATGTTCTTTTGTTCCATAGATTTAATAAAACCATAAAATGGAACACTAATACAAGCCAATGCTGCACCAATGCAATTTAATATTTGTTTATCAACTGGTTGTGCATTAATACCAAATAGTCCAAATGTTCCAGTACACCATCCTATTGCTAAATTAGAAATACCCCAAATACTAATACCTAATGATACTCCAATTGTTTGAATAACTGGTACTGTAAGTAAATTACCAGTTGCCCAAATCATACCACCTAACATAGCAAAAGGGTAAAATTGATGTGTTGGATTAGTAAGAAATTCTAAGAATAAAGCAGTCAACTAATAGGTCTTCATTAATACTTTTTTCTCTTTAACTTAAAAATATATTTTTGCTTCACTTTATTACCGTTGCAAAAACGAAAAAAACAAACAAAAATGCCTAATGCTAAGGTAAATTGGAAAAACATTCCATCTCCAGTTGGAAACTTTTTAACAACAACATAGTTACTCCCATAAAATACTACCGAAACCAAACAACAAAAATATGAGAGAAGTGTGGTATTCATTTCACTCTCTTTACCTCCACATTTTTAAATTTAATTTTTTTTTAAGGAACAAGAAGAAGTTTTTGGAATTTTTAATTATTTTCTGCTACATTCAAAAAATAGTTAAAAAAAACTTAAAAAATTGAATTATGCAAACAACAAAAAAAGACATATTAATTCCTTTAGAAGAAATTCAAGTACCAACAAGAAACATTCAAGGATTAAAAGTTGGATTTCTGAAGAGTCCAGAAGGGTGGTGTTCTTGTATACCACAAACTATTTTATTATTACAAAGATATGGATATGATATTTATATTGAAAACAACATCAGTGAAAATTGGAAAAACGAAGATTATGAAAAATATTTGTGTAATATACAAGAACGAAAAACTGTGATTTCAATTTGTGATGTGATTATATCCTTTTATTTTGATGGGCAAGACATAAGTTATTTTCACCATGATCAAATAATCATCACTGAACGACAAATATTAACTGAGAATTTTCAACAACAATTACTTGATTCTGGAGTTGAAGTGATCACTTTAGATACTATTCCTTTTCAAAAAGAATATTTGTCATATTCTTCTACATATGCAAAAGAATCTGGTAAAGGAAAAGGAATAGGGTTAATTTCAATAGATGAATTAGGAATTGTTTCTTCTAATTATAAGTATCAAGCACTCATTACTGAACCCAAAAATGTTTCATTGGTTAGTTGTGCAGAAATACTTCACCGATTTAATATATCATTAACGACAATGAGTACTAATCCTGATATTATTATAACTGATAAACCATTTTTAAATTCTCAATATAAACGAGGGACAATTATTATTCCAATAACAAATGAACAACTTCAATTTGACCAAACAAAATATACAATAATACAAACCACTAATAATAAAATAATCAATAAACATATCTCTTTGTCTTTATCATTTACAATAATGAATTTCTTGAAATATTGTAGGTTTAATGGTTTCTTCAACAAAGAAGATAAATTGTCTTCTTTTTACAGTCTTACTAACAACCAAAAATTATCTTATACACAACAAACAGAACTTATCAAAGAGTTACAACCACAATTAAAAGAAGTAGATATTGATGAAACATCTCCTAAAGAAAATGTATTTCTTTCTTTCATACGTCGTTATTTTAATAAAAGTTATCTTGGACTAATAATAGTCATTACGTTTTTAATTCTCATAACGGTGTGGGGATCTTTTCAAAATTCAATAGAAAATACAATTAAAGATCCTATTCTTATTTGTGTATTGTCTTGTGTTGTTGGAGCATTTATGGCACGAAGAATTTCGCCATCAATTCATATTCCAACTGTTTTATTACTTCTTTCTATATCTTGTTCTATTGGATATACTTGTTTAGATGTAATGAATAATTTCAAGGATGTAGTTGGGACTTCATACCGCCAATATGGTCCAGTCATTGTGGATCTCTTTGGATTATTATTAGTATCAATAATTTTAACCAGTTCTATTTTCCTTGTTATTAAAACGATGAAACTTTATTGAATTTAACAATTAATTTTTTTGTTTAATACTTTTATTATCATGATATAGTAAAAAGGGTTTATTTATACTGGATCAAATACAAAATTTTTCATTCCACAACTCTTTGATAATCATACCACATGTAGTGAGATGATTTGAACTAGGTTGTAAGAGTAATTCATTGATATTCCCATTGTTAATTTATAGTAGCAATGGAGTAATGCCTTGGAACAATATAATAATTAGAATTTTAGTTAAGAAATAAGAGTTTTTAAAAAAATTTCGATGGTTATGAGGTTTTTTTATTTGGTGAGGTGTTGAAGAATAAAGGAGATATTAATTTAAAAAGTTATCTTGTGATTATTTCTTTGATTTTTAATATTTAAGTGAAATAAAGGGTCATCTTGAAATCATTGGATATGAGTGTTTCTGAAGCTAAACCAATTTTAATTATTTATTTCACTCGTGATGGACACAGTGAAAAAATTGCAAATGATATTGCAGCAGTTATTCCTGCTGATAAAATTAAAGTAACTGAAGAGTTTAGTCGAACTGGAGTTGGGGCATATTTTACTAGCTTTAATGAAGCAGTTTTTGGAAGTGATAATTCTAAGTATTTAAAAACTGAAGTATTTTCTAATACTGAACAATATAAAGCAATTATTTTTATTGGTCCAGTTTGGTGGTGGGGATTAAATGCACCAATCAAAAATGCTTGTAATGAAGTAGTTAAGAAAATCAAGGCTGACCAACATGTTTTCTTAGCTCTTAGTTTTGCTGGTAAGTCAAATCCAGGAGATAAAGGAAGTTATGAAGAATTTGCTAAAATTTTTAATGGAAAAGCTATTGTTCATGAGAAGTATCTTGGATGCCAAGAAGATTATTATGCAGCTGGATCATTAAAAGATAAAGTCATAGCCTTTGAGAATGAAGTGTTACAGTCAGTAGGACTTCCAGAGCTTAAAGTAGGAGAGTCTCAAGAAAATAAAGAAGAAAATAAAGAGGGAGTGAAAGAAGAAAAGAACTAGTTAATAAAAAGAAAAATAACAATTTAATATTTTCTTAAAACATCTGTATTTGTTTTTCTTTATTCTATTTTCTAAAATAGTGAAAAGGACCAAACTACAAATTAATTAAAGGTTGAAGAATAAATGGAAGCTTTAAGTGAAAATGAAAATGAAAGTCAACTAACTGGAAGAAAAACTGAAGTTTCGATGATGTTTGATACACCTAAAACATCGGTTTCATTAACACCTAATGTCTCTAATGTTTTTGAAGAGTCAAGTAGAAAAACAGAAGAATTAATAGAAGAAACTCCAGAGAATTCTCCTATACTCAAACGACAAAAAAATATCGTAGCAAATACTCGTCAACAAAGTGGCTACTTCTTCTTTACATCAACAGAGGAAAAACAAGAATCTCAAGATTTAGATTTTACTACATATACTGGAGCAAAGGATTTATTAACTATTGTTGATGGTTGTAAAGTTATTATAGACATTGGAACATATTCAATGAAAGTTGGACTTATTACTGATGATAGTCCAAGAAGACGTTTACCTATGGCAATTACAGAAATGAATTGTTGTGAAGAAGCAGTTAAAAGTGATGATTGTGAATTTATATTAGAGCCATATCATATTAATCCTTTTCAAGACAGTCAATTATTTGAAGATAAATTAAAACGAATTTTAAATGAAATTTATCGAGTTGTATTAAGAGGTTGTAATCCATCTTCTCATCCAATATACTTTTCTGTTAATCAACATTTAATCAATATAGTTGATTCAATTAGAGGATGCTTTACTCAATTAGGAGTAAATGAAATAGAATATGTTAATCCATTTTATGAACTTCTTCTTCCAACACAGTCTTCAACTGGATTAATACTTGATTTTGGAAGTGCTATTTCATTAAAAGCAGTTATTGAAAATAAAGTTGTTGAACAAATGGAAATAGATAATAAACTCATAGACACATCTAAAATATTATTGCAACAACAACTTCATATTCAACCTTCAAAATGGGATGCTCTAAGTGCACTTAAATTTTCTTTTTGTTCTGAAAAATTTAATTTACATAAATTCGTTATTCAGAGTAATGAAGTTGAATGGAATGATGACATCAAACAAATGTTAGAAGATTCTCTTTTCGAAGACTCTTCGTTAATTAATTTGTTTTTAGAGGTACTTAAAGATTGTCCTAGAACATCCAGAAGAACTCTTGTTAGTCATATTATTGTTGTTGGTGGATTAGTTCTTGACGGTATTGAAGAAAGATTAATAAAAGAATTAAAACAAGTAGCTTCTCAATTTCATGTTCAGTCAAGAGATTTCAAAGTTATACATCATAACCATTCTTATAATGCTCAATGGGAGGCAACACAACATTATGTGAAAGACAATTATAATATTTGAATATCATTTAATTTCTTTCTTTCTCTTTTTTATCAAAATGGAGTAATTCATTGTGAATAATTTAAAAATTAAAAGAATTGAATGAATATAAGATATTGTTAGTTAATTACATTGTTCTTTTAACTAATAGAACATTAATTAAATAAATAATTTTTATTACTTTTATTCTATCAAAAATTAAAAATATGTTAATTTATTTTATTTAAGAATGAATGAGACTTAAAAGAAGTTAGAGATATTAAATTATTGTGTGTAAAAATTGATTTTCAAACAAATATTAAAATTACTTCATTTATTTAATGAATTATTCAAATATTTTTGTTTATATCATTTAATATGTGTTATATCTTAAAACTATTTTTATTAAAATATTTTAATTAATTTACTGTAAAAAAAGAAACAAATAAAGAATATAATTCCTTTTTGTTTAATAAGAAAAGTAAAATAAATTAGCTTCTAAAATAACAAAGAAACTAAAAAAAAGATAATGATATATTATCTTTTTGAATCTCCTAATAGAAATTGTTTTGATAATGTTTGATTATTTTTCACTTCTATAAGACTATGGTGGCAAAGAAGGATTTATTATTATCAAAAGAGTATGGTATATAAATAATTAATATGTGTGTTTGAAGAGTTTTAAATCAATAAATACGTATTTTAAAGAAAATTAAAATTTTATAAACTTTGTATATAATGAATAAATAATAAGTATATTATAATATATTCAATAGATAAAAATTATAACGTAGAGAATGTTGAGCGTTCTTGTTGAGTAGTAATATGATGTTTGTCAAATTTGGTTCTTTTTTGTTGTAAATAAACAGGAGGAATAGGAGAAAATAAGAAATTCTTCCAATTAAGAAGAAATCCAAGGGAATAAATTTTAGGTAATTTTTTAATACTTTCATTCGTAGTAGTACCAGTAGAAATGAAATAAGTATGCATACATAATAAGTTAGTAACAAAGAGAAAAAAAGGTAAACTAAAAACACAAAGAATAGGTCTAGTAATAAATAATTAATCGATTATATAAAAATAATGAACAAACTCTAAATAATAATGTTCTGAAAATCCTTCTTTCACATGAATAAGTGAATAAGGACGTTCTATCATTAAAAAACATGCAAGCAATGATGATATTTCTACATATAATAAATAAATAAATGAAAGTATTAAAAATTGATAAAAAATTCTATAATTTCTTCTTCCAATACAATTTCCTACCCAAGGACAATGATGGTCAAAATGTTCTATACAATTATTACAAATTCTACAATGAATTGTTCTTGGTGGTTTCTTAAAAAAACAAGTTCTACAATAATATAATGTTACTTCTTTATTTTCAAACATTTTAATTGAACGTGATTCAGTATTAACTAATTGAGGATTCTTTCCAATACCATAAACTTTCCTAGGTAATATTCCAGGATTAATAAATGCGGTTCTAAAAAGAGATATCTAAAAAATATCAATCTTGAGATTATTAAAATAACAAAATAAAATTAACAAACAATTACACAGGTAATTAATATCACACTCGGAATAATCATTAATTCATGTGTCTCTTCTATTATCCAACGTAAAGTAAATGATGAGTGTATTACTACAATTACTAATAATATTATAATTGTTAATATTAATCTATACGGCTTTCCTCCAATTGTTTGTAAATGAAAACAAAATAATGGATATGACAATGGATAATTGGATTGATTTAATCTTATAAACCCTTTCTGTTTATCTTCTAAACGTTCATTATTAATTTCCAAATTAATTGAAAGATTATTTTCTCCATTTAAGTGTTCATTCATCTGAATACTGATTTCTTTATTCTCAAGATTATTACTATATGCGAATGGTGAATTAATACTATTCATAAAAGTAATTGAAAATTAAGTTTACGAAAAATCAAATTTATAAAACAAAAAAAAAACAAAAAAAGAGATTGTCTCTTTATAATTCTATTTTTATTTACTAAAAACTTTTTGTTGTTGTTTATTTTATTTTTAAATTGGAACTTTTTATCTTCTTGATGTATTTTTTTTTGCAATTTAAGTTAATCAATAATTATATAAACAATAATTTCTTAACTTATCAGTCTTTTAATTAATACACATTATTCATTTCTTAATAAATCTTGATATTACTTAACAATATTAAAATCCTGAAAAAATGTTAAACAACTAATTGACACAATTTAGTAATTGTTAACTATTTTCTTTGTTAATACATATCATATGTAATAGCACTTTGCTATGAATATTATCTAAACAAAGGATATAACATTTACTTAACACCTTTAACAAACATGCTTTTTATTTTAAAAGATCTTCTTTTTACCTCAACCTAACTATCAGTGAATCTCGAGATTTCATTTCAGTATAAACAAATTAAATAACTTTCTTCCTGACAGGTTAAAGGAGATAGATAAATGTCGTTTTTGTAGAACACAGATAAAGTGATTAATTTAATAATTTAAAGAGCTTATTTTATCACTTCTCTATTCAACCTTTTGTATGACTTCATTGTTTATTTCACCAATTCAATTACCTCAAGTTGGAACAATTCAATTTAGAGCATTACAAAAAGAAGATTATGATAAAGGGGTATGTTCAGTTCTTGAACAATTAACTTCTTGTTCAACAGATAAAAACAAATTTAACGATGTATTTGATTTAATGGTTTGTTATTATCTTCATTTTTCTTAACATTATCATCAATAAAAAAGAAGAAAGAAAATAATTATTACATTGTTGTTGGTGAAGATCTTTCCACCTCCCAAATTATCCTTACTGGTACATTATTTATAGAATCAAAAATCATTCATAATGGCTCTTCTGTTGGTCATATAGAAGATATTGCCGTAAGTAATTCGTATAGAAAAATGAATTTAGGTAGGATACTGATCGATACTTTAGTGAAACTAGGACAGGTTAACTCTTGTTACAAAATCATTCTTGACTGCTCTTCTTCGGTTTTACCATTTTATGAGAAGTGTGGACTATCTAAAAAGGGACATTTTATGGCAATTTATTTTTAAAGAAATCAAATAACTAAGAGAAAAGTAAAGACTAGAAAAGATAAGACATGCTATTATTTCTATTATTATGTTATATGTTATTCTTTAAGGTTTAAGACTAAAAGATGAGTTAAAAAGTAAGTGACTGTATGTATAAAAACTACACAAACAGATACGTTTAATCCAAAGAATAACAAAATAAAATAACTTGACAATATAAATCTGTCATAAAAGATAATAAAAGAAAAATACTTTTTGTTTTAAGTCATCATATTATTTTTAGAATAAATAAAACATCTTGAATTGATTTTAAACAATAATTAATTCAAAATTATCATATTTTGATTGAGTTAATAATTATACATAAAATATTTGATTTTTATTATTGAAGATGAGTTTATATTTATTGTTTGATTTATTCTTTTTGTATTACTTCTTTCATGTGTTTTATTTCATTAATTGTAATTTTTATTTCTATTCTATTTCTTTTTAATGTATATAAATTGGATTAATAACAATTTAATTATATATCTTGATATATCTGATTTGTATATTTTCTTTCATTTCTATGAATAATCTTTTCTATATCATTTTCTTTTATTCAATTTTCTATAAAAGATTCATAAAATATTGACATTTCTATTATTGTGTTATGAAAGTATTAGACTTTGTTTGTTTTATATTCTTTTATTTAATTTATTCTTTTATTCCTTTATATTTTGTTTCTTTCTAAAATTCATTTTTCATTCATTTTCTTCATTTTATTATTATATATTTATTTAATTTATTCTTTATTTCTTTTTATATTATTCTATCATCTATATAATGTATTTCTATTAATTCATTCTTATTTCTCTCACTTCATAACTATAAATTCATTGTGTTATAAATTTGTTGAATTACATACATTTCATTTTATTATTAATATTATTATTGTGTTATAGTTATTTGTTAATTTATGAAATGTAAGAAATGGAAATTCATATATTAATGTATAATATTTATACATTTTATTATCCATTCATTTTTCTTTCATTATTTTTGATTTTATTCTTTCTTTTACTCATTTTCTATAAATTAATGAATTTCATTGTTTATGATTATTATTCTTCTATCTTCTATTACTGTATTTTTATCACTTCTTCATTCTATTTATTCATTTATCATCTTTTTATTTTATTCATTATTTCTTTTTTCTTTCACATATTATGTTGAATTGTTATTTTATTCTATAATTCATCTATTTCATTTTCATTTTAATATTTCATTTTCATTTTAACATTTTTATTCATTTCTTCTTTTTATATTTGATATATTGTAAATAATATATTAAGATACATATATCTTATTGATATTAAAATATTTCATTATTATTTAATATTTAAATATTTTTTTTTTCTTTCTGTTATTTCTTTTTAAATTCATTTTCAAACAATTATTTTCTAATTATCAATATATTTTATTTAATCATTGAAATGTGATATGTTGAATGATTTATCTTATTTGTGACATCATTTGTATATTTATAAAAATGATTAATGTTTTATTGTTTGTTCTACTTTCTTATTTTCATTCTTACTTTTCATCATTTTTCATTTATATTTTCTTCTTTGTCTTTCTTTGTATTATTGTCATATATTTCATTCATATATGTTTATATTAGATAGTTATTCATTCTATTTTTGATATTTTATATTTTAATGCGTATCATATCTATATTTCATGTCTGAAACACTACAAAAACACTAATAAATTTCAAGATTCTATTTTCTCAGTTATTATCTGGTTATAAATTTGTATATTGAGATGAAATATATCAATTAATGATGTAAAATGTGTAGCAATTTATTATTGTTGAATAATACATGTTGTAATATAATGATTAATATTTAATAAGAAAGAAAATTAGAAACATATAATATCAAATGAAATGATATGCTAGTGTGTTGTTGATACGAAAATGAAACTAGCCATAATATAATGGTAATGTTATGTTGTCTCTTTCATAAAATAAGAAATGTTATTTAAAAATAAAGTAAAAACAAATGAGAAGTTACAAAGAATGAATAATCAGAAGAATATTGAAAAGACAATAATAGAAAGAAATAAAACAAAAAATACTTTGTTCATGTTTCTAGAAAAAAATAAAGAATAATTTGAATAAAGAGATGATTCTTATTTAAAAATATCGAATATGTTTGATTAATCTTTGTTGATTACTGAAGAATAGAACCAAAATCTATTAACATTTAAATAACTAATTTTTATATTTCAATGTATATAAACTTAACTTTTATTTTATTTTCATGAAAATAGTTGAAAATAATTCTATAATTTTATCATCTATACCATCTATATTTTTCATTGTTTTATTTCATCCGATATATTATTTTATTTATATTTCTTCTTTATTTTAATTTAAAAGAATTGAAGAATTAGAAAAGAAAGGTGTTGAGGAGAATATAAAAGAGAAAGAAGAAATGGAAGATGAAATACAAGTAAAAGAACAAACCATTAATAAATTAACAA
>NW_008577657.1:0-5094 GCF_000257125.1 Entamoeba nuttalli P19
CTTTATTTTGAATTTATTATCTTATCAATTCCATTACTTGCTTTTGTGAGTTAATTCAATGACTTATATAAATAAATTCAACAATTTTTGCTAGAAGTTATTGTTACAACACTACACAAACGGTTTCGTTTCAAATTGAAACACAAAAAGAGTAGTAATAGTCTGGTTCGATTTACTATTGAAAAAAGAGAATGAAATTCATTACATTTGATACAAAAATATCAGACTTGGATTTGTCATCCTTAATCAGGAGTAGCAAATAACTAATCATCACTTATATTTTTTATTTTAACAATAGAATATTAACAAAATCAGTTTTCCATTAATTTGATTATGGTTTATTAGTAAAAAATAAATTTTAATTAATAAACTAAAATGTTCCAATCAAAAAACTTAAATTAAATATTAACTCTTATTTAATCATCAAACCTTATATGCTTTCCAGTGTCTTCAGTATGATTATTTGACTTTCGTTTAAACCCACCTTCAGTATTTTCTGGACAGTCCATACTCTTATGGCCTACTTGTCCACATTTATAACATGTAGCTTGATCAGAACTTTCTGGAACTTCTTGTTCAGGACAATTTTTTCCAATATGCCCTGGCTTACCACAATAGAAACAAACCTTATCGTCTGGTTGAGAACAGTCTCTTCCAATATGTCCTGGTTTTCCACATTTAAAACATACTTTTTGAAGAGACTTATTTAAAGATGAAGTTTCAGGAGCACTTGTGTCTCCATATTTATATCCTTTCTTTTTTGTATTTGCATATTCAAGATAAACAGTTCTTCCTTCAAATTCTTTACCAGTCATCTCATCAATACATCTTTGTGCCTCGTCAATATTAAAAAAGTCAAGATATCCAAACCCTCTTGACTCACTTTTTCCTTTAAATGTAATAATTCTACACTTGGCAATATTATAATCGCCAAACTCCTCTCTAAATTTCCTTGTATTCCATTGTTTAGGAATTCCTTGAACACAAACACTAATATACTTCTTCTCCTCATCCTTCTTTTGTTTATCCTTTTCTTCTTGTTTTACTGTTTTTTTATTTCTCTTTAATACCTCTTCTTCTTGAGGCTCTTCTTTTTTAATTTTGTCTTTGTTAATTTCCTTTTTTTGTGTTTTTTCTTCTTCTTTTATCTCTTCTTTCTTTTTATCGTTTACTAATTCTTCCTTTTTATCATTGACTAACTCTTCCTTTTTATCATCAACTAATTCTTCTTTTTCTTTTTCATGACTTTCTTCTTTTTTTACTTGTTCTTCTTTTTTATCGTTTACTGACTCTTCTTTTTCATCTTTTGTTATTTCTTCTTTAGTGTCTTCTTCCATTTTAGTAACTTCAGTAATATTTTTTTCTTTTTGCTCTTCTTCCTTATCATTATCATTATCTTTTTCTTTTTTCTTTTCCTTTTTATCTTTTTTCTTCTCCTTTTTATCTTTTTTACTATGTTCTTTTTTATCTTTTTTACTATGTTTATGTTCTTCTTTCTTTTCTTTTTCTTCTTTAATTTCAGTTTTAGCTATTTCATGTTTTTCGTAAGAAGGTTCTGAATCAGACTCAGTATCAGAAACATCAATAACCTTGAAATTTTTTGGAGTCTTTAAAGACATTAGTATTGTTTTAATCAAAAAAAGATTACTAGGGTTTATAAACCAAAATATAAAATAATTATATATTTGTGTTATTTATTTTTCATCATTATTAGCTTTATATAAAATAACAGACGTGCATTGTTTTTGTTTTACCAATACCCAAAAACAACAGCTAATGTAATAAAAAACAATTGGTCTAATATTTTGGCTTTAAAACCTTTGTTTTTTACTAGTAATTGTACTAAAAATAACTAAACTAAATGAGAATTATAAAATTCTAAATTTGGTCATTAATTGATTAGATTTTAGATTCTTATAATCATTATCTAGAACCTCCATTCTTTATGATTTCTAAAATATTTTTATTAAAACACTCAAATTATTTAATACATTCTTTTTGTAATATGAAAACTTAATACTTGTTTTAGAGAAGAGTATTATTTATTAAGAAAACAAAAATACGAGAATAAAAGATAATTATTATAATATTTTTATTGTTTCAATTAACAAGGTTGTAAAAATATTATAGAGAATATAAATAAATTTTTGAATTTGTTTATGAACTCCTCTAGTCAATAGTCAATTAAAAAGAATTTATCAGCAAGTAATTTTTCCTTTGAAGATGTTTAGTAATCGATAGTTTCATAAAGAAAAATGAAAAAGTCTTTTCAAATATTAATAAACAAAAAAAGAAGATATTAAAATATAAGAAAGTAAAATTTGATATAACAAGCTTTTTTTCTCTGAAAAAAAGAATTCAATAGTTCAGAAATGAATGTGTTTTCTAGTTAGATAGTCTTTGTCTTAAATAATCTTTTATAAAACAATTTAAAAAAAATTAATTTGAAAGTGATTTATTCATCTTTTTCTTTTATAAACCTTTTAGCTCGAGTATTTCGTTCTTTCCAAGTTGTTTGAATAAAATCAAACAACTCAGGTGGTTTTGGGAGTTCTATTAAAGACCACATCATAGGAGCTCTCATAGCGATATCTCCGATTGTTTCTTTTGATGCCACTTGAGACATTCCAACTTCAGTACCATAATAAATATACATAGGTCCATCATCATTTGAAATGAACTTTAAGGCATGTTTAACTTTATTAACATCTCCATTCATCATAAACATAATTCTATCCATATCATGATTGTCAACAAACAATCCTCCTAAAAAGTTTCTTGGATATAACCACTTTCTTAACCATAATAAAAATTTAAATAAAAACTCTGGTACATACTTAAATCTTCCTTTACCTGATAGATAATCCCTTATTAACATACACCCTCTAATATCTAATACCCCATCCAATATTGGGATGTACATCATCTGAGCTAATTCTTGACAAATACCATCAAACCCAATTTTTGATAACCACCACAACAATCCTTTCATTGGAGTTTCAATAGTTTGTAAAATTCTTCTTTCACAACCACCAAACCAAACTTCTCCAATTAATAATGGAACACGTCTTTTTAATTCTTTTGCTTTTTCTTGTAATACTTTTCTTACTTCTTTAAAAAAGGAATTTGGGATTCCGATTGCATGGTCAATCCTAAAGTCATCAGCTCCTAATTCATAAAATTCAAGAAATGCATTCAATAATGATTGTTTTACTTCTGTGTCATTATGATTGACTTTCCATAATTCGTTATACCCCAAAAAATGCATTGGATTACCATCTGAATACCATCTAAATCGTTCAGTTCTAATCCCTTTCATTGCTTCTTCAACCCAAGGATGATAACAGCTAACATGATTAGGTACTATATCAAGGAGAATAGAAATATTATTTTGATGTGCTACTTTACAGAGTTGTTTAAAATCATTTTTTGTTCCAAACCGAGGATCAACATCATTAAAGTCAATAATATGATATCCATGATATGGCATATACTCTGTTACAATTGCATGATTTTTATATATTGGAGATAAAAAAATTGTAGAACATCCTAATTCTTTCAAATAATTCATTCTACTAGTAATTCCTTTTAATGTCCCTCCAAGAAATTGATTTGAATTTTCTTTAGTTTCTAAACTTTGGTTGTCACCACTAAAACGATCAACAAGGATATGATAAATATTCCCATAATAAAAAGGATGATACAAAGAAATCATTGGTAAATGAAATAAAGTTTTTCAGTCATTAAATAAAAATACTTTTTTTTCGTTAAAAAAAAAAACGAAAAATGAAAAAAAAAGAAGAGATGTGAAACTTTTCTTATTTCAAAGTCTTTTAAAGTAATGCTTCCACCCCAACAAAAGAAAAAGAAGTCATTCACTAGTTTCGTTAATGCATGTTCTTATAACCTTTCTTCTCATTTATATAACTCTGTTGTCAAATCTCAATTTAAGCCATTTCCATTTAATTTAAAATACATATTACAAGGAGTTACTTATACTGAACAACCTATATCAAATAACAATGTTGCTAAACACCTTTCAACTATGTTTCGAATCACTTATAGAAATGGTTTTACTTACCACTTACCTCACTGTAGTTTGACAACAGATGCTGGATGGGGATGTACATTAAGGTCTATCCAAATGTTGTTTCTTAATTCATTAATAAGACTACAAGAACCAAATCCAGGTTTTGGAGAAGATGCTGCAGAAAAGGTTCAACGAAATTTTATTATTCATTCAATGGAAGAACGAAGAGAATATGTCCAATTAATTGAAGACACTCCAAAACAAGAAGCTGTTTTAAGTCTCTACAAAATGTTCAATCTAAAGATAGTAAGACAAAATAACCAAAAAGGAACAAATTACCTTTCTCCTTCTACATGTGCAATAGCCTTATCTCAACTTGTAGAGATGTGGGACCAACGACCTTGTCATGTTATTTATAGTAATACTTTCCCTAAAGAAATTCAACCAAACACTCTTCTAATGATTAGTGCCCCTTTAAATGAAAAAACAATTAGTTGTCTTGATAATACTTTTGTAGGAGGTGTAGTATGTGGTGTTGATACAAAAGCTATTTATGTCTGTGGAAGAACAGGAAACATGTTACTTCTACTTGACCCTCACTTTGTTCAAAAAGCACATGAAGATGGAGATTTTGATATTGTTGATTATTCTGTAAAACCAAGTGACTTAAGAATGGTTCGTCTAACTGAGTTGGTTTTTGGTAATTGTATATGGGGAATATTGGTCAGAGAAGATAATATAGAGATGCTAAAAAATTGGTGTAAAACTTCACTTGGAGTGACTAATGAAGAAGAGATACGTGAGATGGTTTCTGTAGGTAATGAAGAAGGCTTCGAAGTGTTAGATTTTTAAAAAAATGTTATTTATATCATCAACTAGTTTCATAGAAAATTAAAACTATAAAATAATTATACTGAAAAACAAATAAATAAAATTAAGTTAAATAATAAAAATATAATATAAAATAGAATTTGTGATATGAAAACGAAAGAAAACCCTGATTATGAACTTAATTAAATCAGTTGTTGGTTCAAATGTCACACAGAAAGTTTGAAGCACCAAGA
>NW_008577658.1:0-869 GCF_000257125.1 Entamoeba nuttalli P19
AATAAATGAAATAGAAATAGAAAGAATAGAATAGAATAAAAAAAAGGATGAATGAAAATTAATTATTTTTGAATTTATGAATAGGATTGAATATATGAATAGATTTGTTAATCTTTGGTTATTATGTATATTCATTTGTGCTTATGTTATTTTATATTCTTAATTGATTATATTATTCTTGTTCTATTTCTTTGGAATTTTATTCGTGGATTCTAAAAATATTATCTATTTATTATTCTTTGAAAATGAAAATAAAAATAAAATAGAGTATCAACATAATTATGGAAGTGTTGATTTATTTAATCAATATTTCTGATTTGTATTAATGATTTAATTTATATTTGTTTATTATCTATTCTTTTTATTATGTTCATATTATCTTTATTCTTTTTGATTTATAACATTGTCTTTCTATTATTGTTGTTATGTTTTCTACTTTATGAATTATTAGAATTGTATGTCTTTAAATCTTTAAAACACAAATCATTTCATCTCTTTTTCTTTTATAACAAACTTCTTTGAATATTTTAAATAACACAAATTAATAGAAGAAAAGTTAGTGAATATAATGTTGAAATATGTAGAAATATTTCAATTGTGTTAATTTGTGTTGTTCATTCATATTTTCAATAAAATACATCAAAAACATCATTAATTAATCATATAAACATTAATAAAACTAACATAACAAAAATGAAAGATAATAAAGATTACTTATATAATATATTCCATTTTCATGATACAAATTCATAAAAACATTTCAACACACATATAACACAACAAATAACGAATAAAATCTCCCAACAATTTTCATATTATATCATCTCAAAAAATGAAAATATGATTCAATCTATTTCATTAATTAGACT
>NW_008577659.1:0-1516 GCF_000257125.1 Entamoeba nuttalli P19
AGAAGAAGACTCAGGTATGGGATTAGTCTCACCTGATGCAGGAACAATAGGAATTTATATTAATTAATAATTAATTACTTTATTTATTCTTTATTTCTTTTAATTGTTGTTTTATATTTTATATTTTTCTTATTTCTATTATTTCTTATTTGTAAATATCAAAATGATGTAAATTGCCTGATTTAATTTTATTTCATTTGATTATTTTCATTTTATACATATTTGTTAATTAATAAAGTGTAATGAATGTAATTTCATGTGTTATTGTATATTATATATATTATTATTATTCTTTAATTAGTCTTTATTTCTTTCATTCTTCATTTTATTCATTTTCTATAATTTATTGAATTTCCTTATTTAAGTTTTTATTCTTCTTTATTCTTATATTATGTTATTTTCTATCATTTCTTCTTTTATTTGATTCTTTATTTCTTTTTAAAATATCATGATAAATTGAAAGACATTTAAAACAAAGTATCGTATTGAATCATAATTAGCCAAATTATCTTTTTATTTTTCATTTCACTTTTTAATATTTTTTCTTTCATAACTTCATTGTACTATATCATTCATAACACAATAATAATTTAATGAATTTATCATTCCATTAACACATAATGTATATTATAAATTATATTTAAAAAGTATTAAATCATAACTTAATATTTCCATGAAACTATCAATAAACTATTTCATTTTCATTAATGAAATGATATAAAACCTAATCTTGTTGAATAAGTAATTCAGTATTTCCTAATGAGTTAAGTTAATACACATCATTTAAAAATAAAAAACATTATAATGTTAAAATATTATTAAAAGAATAATTTATACAAATGTATTTGTTGTATTTTGTATTAAAAACTATTTGTACAATAAAACAAATTAAATGTATACATCAATATTGAATATGTTTGTAACAATAATTTGTTTAAATGTTAATTCTTGAATAAAATGAGCATATTTATGTAATTCTACAGAAAGAAATTAGTACTGAAGTTACTGAAACAATTATTAATTTTATTAGTTTATAAGAAAAATGAATCAAATACGTAGAAGAAGAATGAAAAAATATTGAATAGCTGTAGTAAAATGAATAATGGATTAATAAGAATCTTGTGCAGCAACAATAAAATTATAGATTTTATACTCACTCTATTTCTATTTTATTTATTGAAAACATTTTCATTCAAAATGAACAAAACAGAAATTCTAATCCTGAGTAATTTGCTCTAAGAATTTATAAATTTGTGTTTCAGTTAAATAAGATATTTTCATTTTGATAATAAACAATATAACTATAATATTAATTTATATCAAGTGTTAATAAGAAAAGATTTAACATCTTTTTGTATATTTCATTGAAAATATTATTTGCTAAAAAAGAACAATCATTTTGGTTTGTTTCTTTCTGAGTTTATGGGAAATAAGACAGTTTCTTCTCATTATTTACTTTTGTAATCATTTGTTGAACTTATAAACTTACTCAGTTGTTGTACAATCATACTGTGTT
>NW_008577659.1:1526-2988 GCF_000257125.1 Entamoeba nuttalli P19
TAGCTTCTTCTCATTATTTACTTTTGGAATCATTTGTAGAACTTATAAACCTACTCAGTTGTTGTACAATCATACTGTGTTGTTTCGTTATTAAACTACCATGTAATATAATAAATGTATAACCTATGTGAAATGATTCAATTAATATATTTACTAAAAATTAAATGTAAAAGATATTATTTTGAATGAACAAATAACTTACAACTTATACTAGATTTGATTACACTAAGTACGTTCTCAGATGAAAAGATTGTATTGAGTGAGAGTCTTCTTTAGTTGATGAAATTCTATGTTTTGAAAAATACTATAATAGGAAAAATAATACTAGATTTAACAATTTAACAACATTCAGAACATGAAAAACTCACTAAAACATATTTTAGTCAATGTAACTTTGATAATTATTATAATAACATTGTTAGTGTATTGAAACAATTATTTTTTAGCTTGTTGTTAATTTTAACTACCAAAATTTTTTTCCAGTTGAGTTTGTTGCTTATCTTATTTTCCAGAAGTTAATCATATTTCATTCATAAACATCTTCAACCAAATAATTCATTAATATTTGTAATTTCATTTTACAAATATAGTACTTAATGAAGTCTAGCTTTATTAAAGATAAAATGTACAAAAAAAATAAATGTCAAACTGAAAACAAACAATTAACTTTATTCCTTTTTACACTTTCCTTTAGAATTTGGATTAAATGACCTATTTATTAAGTATAATACACTGACAATACCATACCACCTGATTTTTTTATTACTTTATTCAGGTTCATTTGTTTGGTTAATTGCTATGTCTATTTTCCTGAAAATGTTCTTCTCTTTTCTTGTAACAACTAGTTTAAATACAACAATTTTGATAGTTCTGAACCTTAAGTGAAAAACATTATACTTATTATAATGTTTAGAAGTAAAAACATGTCACTAAAACTCTGTTGATTATACAAGACGTTATGTGTGTATTGGGATGATTTTACTAGACATAAGCATCAATATTTTATTGCCTATAATAAAAATTATCACCAATCTTTGACACATATTGTTGTATCACTAACTTCAACAAATAACATGAGGTATTATTTCAACAATCAGAGATTGAAAATCAACAGTTGTTTGGTCAATTAACAAATTTTTGTAAATTCTAGTCAACACATGGTTAAGACATCAATACTTTCCATTAAAATTGTTAAGAAATGTTCCAGTGCTTCAATAGATAAGTCAACTTCATCAAAAACTCTCGTTGTAACGATATTATGAAGAAACAACTCCCTTATCATTGTCTATGCATTGTCCAACCAACATAAAAACATCACCACTGACTGTATAGGGATTGGGTATTAAGCTTGAAGAACAATTTAATTAATGAGAAGAGTGTAAAACGTCAGAAAAAGAATGAGAAAATAAATACTGTTATACATCTCATTATTAGTGAACAAAAGAAGAAGAAGAATGAAAAA
>NW_008577660.1:0-338 GCF_000257125.1 Entamoeba nuttalli P19
ACTTCTTTCTGATCTTTCTTTTCTTTATTCCTTTTATATTCTTCTTTCTCTCTTTAACTTCTCTTGTTCATTCTTTCTTTATTTCTTCTTATATGTTCATTTTATTTGTTTCTTTAAAACACTCATTCCATTTTCTCTTCTCTTTAATATTAATCTATCACTCCTTTCTATTCTTTGTTATTTTTGATGTCCCTCTCTTTTACTAATGTTCTTAATCCGTTTTATGTGGTATTGGATATTTTGACCTTTGTTTGTTAAGAGGCATATTCTGTCATAACTCTTCATTTTTATTGAAAAGTTCAATTAGTAAAAAAAAAAAAAAAAAAAAAAGTCAATTA
>NW_008577661.1:0-3088 GCF_000257125.1 Entamoeba nuttalli P19
AAAAAAAAAGAGCAAAAGAAATAAACAAGTGTCAACTTACATTCTTTGTTAATCAATTGAACGAAGAAGTGATGACAATAATTACCAACCTTAATAAGGAAGAGAGATAACTAAACTTGAACAAACGTAAATTGTAAGAAAAAAGGCATAAAAGAAATATTGATAAGAGTATTTCAAGAAGAAGAAACACAAAAAAGCATCTTCATTTACCTAAATTCTATTAAAGAATAATATATATTTTATTATAGGAATTTTTTTATGTCATTTTTTTGATAAGATTAACATTAAGTACACGACGAAAGAAAACTATAATAAAATATAATAAAATACTATAAATAGTAGTTTAGTCTCTTTTTCAATAATCCAAGCGTGGAATGTTTAAGTTTTGACTATTTTTACTGTGCCAACTAAACGAAAATTGAAATAAAAAACAATCACAAAGAAATGATGATAAAATCACAAGTAAAATGAAAGGTTAAATGGATTTATGAGAACTAAATTTCTTTGCAATCGACCTGAAACTATGAAACATCTCACAAACACCAAAAGTATGGTTACAAGAGATACTGAAAATAAGAGCGAAATTGCCATTAAACCATTAATTAACCAAATTGGATTTCGACAACATCATATCATCCAACCACCAACAGCCAAGATTAATCTTAATCATTCAACCCAAAAAATTAAAGACAGTCAAGAACAAAGTAATTTAGTAAATACCCTGGAAGACAAATTACCTAATTTAGAACAGTTTGTTGAAAAAGATGATGAATCAATTGAAAAAGAATTAGTTAAATTGGAAATTAAACCAAGTAATGCGTTTGAATTAATCCAATTAACAGATGATGAAATAATATCTAAACAACCTGAAATTTATCTATCTTCAAATAAAAATAAAGATTCAAATGATTTTCTAATAAAAAATACCAATGATGTTGTTTTAGAAAGTCAAACTCAATTTGATGAACAAATAGAAGACATTGATCAATATGAAAAAGATCATTTCTTAATGAGGTATGAACCAAAAAATATTAAAGAAATAACTGATAACTTATTTAAAAGTGAAAAGGACTTACAAATTGCACCAGATTTACTTCAAAAACAAGTTCATATTACTGCAGTTACACGTAATATTTTACTTGATTGGTTATTTCTTGTTTCACAAGATGAATTTGCAACAACAATAGAAACATATTTACTCACTGTTGCAACATTTGATGATTTTATTTCTCGCAAAACAACTATCCCTAAGTTTGTTAAATATTATTTTTAGTTATGTTAATATGAGGAATGATCTATTTTTGGGAAATTACTAGATAAGTAGTTTTTATTAACTATTTTTTAGTATATTCAAATAATATGATTGATAAAAAAAAATTAATGATATAGATCAGAGGTTCAATTAGTTGGTGTTGCTTGTCTTCATTTATGTGTTAAATTTCAAGAAATCTCATACCCAAATGTTGATGAATTTATTATTATTAGTAGAGGAGCATATACAAAAAACCAATTATTAGAGATGGAGAGAGTGATTTGTAAAACAATTGATTTCAGATTTGTTCGTCCGTTATCAATTGAATTTTTGAGAAGATTTGATAAGGCAGCAAATGCAGATGAAATTGAACATACTCTTGGAAAGTATTTAATTTTAATTGCTACATTAGACCAAAAAATGATTCAATGTCTTCCATCTCAAATTGCAGCAGCCGCTGTTTATTTTCAGAGAAGAATCAATAATACTGTTCCTTATTGGGATAAAACACTTATTAAATACTCAACATATACTGAAAAAGATATTCTTCCTATTGCTCAATTAATGAGAACACATTATTTATTCCAACAATCAAGAACAAACCAATATAAAGAAATGTTTAAAATGTTTTCAAGTAGTGTTAATCACGCAGTCTCACAAATTCCTTTCATTCCAGAATTTTAATTTATATATCATTGTTTATCTATCCCTACATTCTTATAATTTAAGACTTACAAAAAAAAAGCATTAGATATAAAAATGAGAAGATTTATTGAAAATTAGATGTCATTTCATTATCCTTTGAATATAAAAAAGAAAGTGTTAAAAAGAGAAAGAAAAAACAAAATTATAAAGATCTATAAAAAAATTAGTGGAACTTAAAAATAACCAATTTTTGCAGAATGACACAGAAAGACGTTTCTACTGAACTGTTAGAGTTCATTCGTCAGGAAACATTCAATGAAAAGAAGGCAGAATTTGTTCATGAGTGTTTTAATGAATTTCTTGAGAAAGAAAGAATTGTTGAATTAGTTCAAGAAATGGATGAAATTTATCAGATGATAGAAGTTGCTGTGTTAGCATGGAATGTTTGTGACCAAATTAAGAAAAGAAAGAATGGGATATTAGCATTAAGAGAACCAGTATTTGAATGGGTTGAAAGTGTAATGGAGAAATTAAAAATTACAAATCGAGCTTCTGTGATAGAAAGAATAGGATATTCAGTATCATTAGGAAGATTAAATTATATGAAACGACATTCAGAATTAAAAACAATGAGAGATTTAATAAGAATTGCTGATATTCAAACAGAACCTCTTAAAGTAAGTTATGATGATATTAATAAAAAAATAGTTGACTGTTTTAATGAAATTACTTGGTTCTATCAAGAAACAGATTCTATTGAAAGAAAAATCTTAATGAAAATAATGTTAGAACAATGTCCTTTATGTTGGATAGATTCTGTTGAAAAAGATAAATTAAAAGAAGTAGTTTCATTTCTTGTGATGGTATGGACAAAAGTTAAACCTCCAATGGAAAATGATATTGGAGAAGCTTTATTTAATTTATCTGAATCAATTACAGATGACTTTGATGAACAAACAAAAATTACTGGTATTGTATTAAATTTTATTCAAACAAACAACATTATTTGTAAAATTGTATCAAAGAAAGAATATGCCATTGGACTTTTAAAAGAAGCATTAGAATTATTACGTAATCAACAAAAAACACAATAACTTACTAATTGCATTTATTAATGCAGACTAACACATGGAATATGGTATTTGCACCAAATTATCCTTCAAATGTGTTTAAAAAGAAAAGAAAAAAAAA
>NW_008577662.1:0-193 GCF_000257125.1 Entamoeba nuttalli P19
GCAAAATACCCACAAAAATAACTTATACTAATAACAACTGTGGGAATTCCGAGGTACGAGGAATTCCTCGTGATCTATTTTTAGAACATGTGCTATAAATAGAACAGTTCTATCTTTCATTTCATCAGTGTGAAACGTGGTGACGCGTGGAAGCGCATAAATAAGAAAGCCTTAAAAAAAAAAAAAAAAAAAA
>NW_008577662.1:203-271 GCF_000257125.1 Entamoeba nuttalli P19
TTTTAGAACATTAATAATTTGAATTTTCATGGTATGCCACGTGTGCACACGTGGCATCAGTGAAATAA
>NW_008577663.1:0-7403 GCF_000257125.1 Entamoeba nuttalli P19
TCAATAAAGAGATTACTCTTTTTTAATAAGTGAAGGAATAGGATTATTCTCCTATGAGCTAGGAAGAATGATGCAAAATTTATTAATTCTTAATTAACTATTTTTATTCTTTATCATATTTAAAACTAACCAATCAAATAGAAAAGAAACTCTTTTTTTTAAAAAATATACATTTTCTAAAAAAAGACAAAATTCAGAAAAATTGTTGTTTTAAAGAACAAAGAAACGTGATTCAACTGGTATATCTTAAAGGGAGTAACGATAATAATGAAATTTTTATATAATTTTAGAGGTAAAACAATAATAATTTAAAAGAGGAAAAAAAAATAACTCTAATGAATAAAAGGATTAAACATTGTTATTTTTTAAATTATTGAGTTATACAAAATAAGAAGAAAAGAAAATATGAAAAATAACAAATGTTTGAAGAAGATTTTTGAATATTTTTAGTTTGTAATATTCTAAATAATAAAGTTAATTTTTAAACGGCTACAAATTGTTAATATTTTATTTAAACTTTAAAATCATTAATTATTTTTAGTATGAGTAATTCTAATAACACTTCTGTTGTTACTGTTACTCTTCAAACTGGTGGTATTGCTGGTGAAATTTATTGTGGTTATGTTACTTATCAATTCCAAAAACCAACATTTGTTAGGTCTGGAATAATAGAATTACGTTTAGAAACTACTGGTTTAAAAATTAATTCAACCCCAAATTTAATACCAGGAAACCTTAATGTTGAAGGTTTTACTACTCGATCTGGGGCTGGTACATACGATGTTATTAGTAGTTATCAACTTATTGGAACTTTTGAAGTCCCAGGACTTCTTCATTCAATGAGTTTAGAATTACCCCCAGGAACTTATGAATTTCCATTTTCTTTTATTCTACCACATGACCTTCCACCTGCCTCTTATTTTGGACCTAAAGGCTTACGTGCTCGATATGTTGTTGATGCTATTCTTTATACTTCAGAAGGACCAGTTCAAAGTCATTATGTTTCATGTCCTGTTATCTTTAATTTAGGTGGTGTTCCACTATCATTACCCAAAACAGTTTCTTTAGTATTAAAAACTACACATATTACCGTATCATTACCAAAACAATGTTTTGCTCTTGGAGAGACAATCACTTTAAATTGTTCTATTAAAAATCTTGCAGGGGGTAAAAATGATGAATTATTGGTTGAACTGATCAGTTATTATTCTTTCTTTTTCGGTGGTTTTTCTAATAGTATTTTATCTTACTGTGTTAAGAGTATTGATGAACCATTCCAACAACAAATCAGTTTTGTTATTCCAATGACCACATCTCCATCATTTAACAATCAGTCATATAGTTATAGTCATTACATACGAATTACAAATAAGTCTGTAAACACAGGTGGTCATGTTGAAGGAGAATATATTCCAATTACTTTATTTGCTCCTAAACCAATGTCATCTCAATTAATTGAAGAAAACCAAGCTAGTAACGTAGAAAAGATATTAGTTTCTCCATTAGATAATTTAAAACCACCAAGATTCCCAGAACGTTGTGTTAATGGATTTGAAAAAATTAGATTAGAAGATGGAAAGATTGTCTATATTGATCATGTTAAGAGACTGGTTTATGAAAATGAAAATGGAACACCAAGCCAAGTCCCATATCCATGTTATGAATCTGAATTGTTACCACCAGGACTTACCTTTGGTTATTACAAGAATCAACGATATGTTGTTGATTTCTGTAATAAACAAACATTTTTTGAGTTTCAAAGACCTATTCCTTGTGTTAGTCAAGCTAGTATTAATGATTGTTCCAATCCAGTTGTTAGTATTCATGTTATAGAAACTATTGGAATGAAAACAAAAAAAGGAAAAAGTCCAAAAACCTTGCTTTGTGCTGTAATTGATAATAATGGTAAGTTATTAAAATCAAAAGAAAGTAAAGGTGTAGACCAGACATATTCTAAGTCATCATTCATACTTAATCCAGGTATTGAACGAAGAAACGTTGTTATTTATTTCTTTGAAAAGAAAGCTTTAAAGAAAGACACAATTTTAGGTTCTGTTTCATTCGATCTCACCAAAATAAAATTTGGCAGTCATTTTGATGGATGGTTTGATCTTAAAGGATCACCTTTTGGAAATGAATATGTCTGTGGTAGGGCACATATTCTCTTTGGATATGATAGAAGTGAACATAATATTAATGATCAATGGACTCATTTAAATGACTTTTGCAGTGAAATTTTGGCACCATATTATCCAAATGATGATGCTATGAAAAAAATGATAGACCAACAAAATGAACTCAGATCTAAAAAGGGTGTTTCACCAATTTATGACACAAGCAAAGGTTGTGTGATTCCAATTAAGTATGCTGATTTTTAATTAATAAAAGTTTTTATAATAAAACAAATTTTACAATAATAAGAAAAATTATTTTAATAGGACAGATTATAAAGTGTTAATAAAACAAATAGAAAAAGTAATATTGTTTTAAAGTTACTTGAAAAAAATTAATGTAACGAAGAAAAAGAAAATATAATCTTCATCTTAAAAAATATTTAATGGAAAGTGATAATCACTCTAGTCATACCGTATATATATATCCTGAAGAATATGAATATAATAATAAAACATTAGTTGATCATGACCATCCTTTGATTCATACTCCTATAGACGCTGTTGAACATTATACAGAAGATGACCCTTCATATCCATTCCTTGGTGAAAGAAGTTATTTACCAAATGGAGAACGTGGAGAGTATGAATGGAAATCATACGGTGAAGTACTTGACACTGCTAAAGCGTTGGCTCGTAGCTTACTTGACTTAGGATTGAAAAAAGGAGATGTGATTGGATTCTTTTCTAAAAGAAGATTAGAGTGGCACTATCTTTTCTTAGCTTGTGGGTATACTGGAATCGTCTTAGTTACATTGTATGAGTCATTATCAGTTGATTCTTTAAAAATTATTGATACTAATGCTGAATTTAAAAGAATGTTTGTCTCAGATGAAAAGTTAAAGGTTATTACTCAGGCAACTAAAGCACCAATTACTTTAATTGAAGACCTTCATCCAAGTGGTGAAAAAACTGTTGCTGAAGAAATGAACTATAAAAGTACTGAACTTGGATTTTATGAGTTAATAGAAAAAGGAAAGAAGCTAAATACTCAACTTCATAAAGTAGCTCCAGATGACCGTGCTTTATTAATGTATACTAGTGGAACAACTGGAACACCTAAAGGTGTTGCATTAACATATCGTAATTTATCAGCGTCTTCTTCTTCTCTGTGGATGAGAATCCCATTATATCTTCTTCAAGACTATCCAAGACAGTCACGTAAATTATCTTCATTATCCTTCCTTCCACTTGGACATGTTTTTGCTATTGTAATGGAATTTATTATGTATAGAGTAGGAGGGAGTATTGGTTTTATGTCATCAACACATTTAAAAGTTGTTGAAGATATAGGCGTTTTAAAACCTGTTGTTTTTGCTGCTGTGCCTCGTGTATTACAATTAATTTATGGTGGTGTTTATAACATCTTAGCCACTAAACCAAAAGCAGTTCAAATGGCATTTGCCACAGCTATGAAAATAAAAGAACAAGTACTAAAGATTAATCCAACTGCTATTATTCCAGCTTTTGATCAAATTTTCTTTAAACAAGTAACTGAGAAGTTTGGAGGTAATTTAAGAGTTATCATTTGTGCAGGTGCACCTTTATCATTGGACATTGCTAAGTTTTTTAGAATTGTTATTTCTGATGGATTCTTTATTGGGTATGGTATGACTGAGACAACCGGAATGGGAACTTCTACTGTATTTCCTGATGGAATTGATCTTGACCATGTTGGACAACCATATGTTAGTTCTATGATCAAAGTAAAGTGTGTTCCTGAAATGGGATATTGTACACATAATACCATCCCAAGTGGTGAGGTGTTTATTAAAACGACTGCACAATTTACTGGGTATAATAAAGATGACTCAAAAGTTATTGATGAAGAAGGATTTGTTACAACTAATGATATTGTTTCTATACGACCAGATAAAAAAATCAAAATAGTTGCAAGAAAAAATAATGTTTTTAAGTTATCACAGGGAGAATATATTTCAGCTGAAAAAGTAGAATCAATGATGACCCAATGCAAGTACGTTCAAGATATTTTTGTATATGGAAATTCATTAAAAAATTATTTAATTGCTGTTGTTGTACCAAACTTTCAATCTCTTAAAATGTGGGCTGATACTAATGGTAAAGAACTTCCTGACAAAAAAGAAATCTGTCATTCACAAGAAATCAAAGACATGATCATTAAAGATATGAGTATTGTTGCTGATCAGACTGGACTTAAAGGATTCGAGAAAGTAAAAAAGTTAGTTCTTCATGATCTTCCATTTGATACTGCCCGTGACTTTATTACACCTTCAATGAAGTTAAAGAGAAAGAATTTGTATAACTTCTTTAAAGATGAAATTGATGCACTACTTCAAGACTAATAAAGAAAAGTTAAACATTTTCATCGTTTTAGGTTGTTTTTCAAGTACTTGTTTTTCACTTTTGCTAAAAACATATTAAGTATTTTATTTAATATCATTTAGATTACTAATTTATCGCATATTATTAATAAAGTCATATTAATTTGAAAACTCTTAACGAACAATATGTTGGATAATTATATCTTTGGATTATTTTCAACAATAATTTGTCATGACCCATACCATTCTTTTCCTGACATTTAATAATTACTCCCCTCTGACTAATCACAATAAAGATATTGTTATTTTCTATGAAAAATCCTATGTATAATTGTGTATAAGTTTATTCTATAGTTTTACTTACAAAAAAATCTGTTTTAACATTTAGAAATAATTCATATTAATTTCTGTAGATGGAACTTTACTGTTTTATTAACTGAAAGTATTTAATTTAGTATCTTTTGAATTGACACTTCCTTATTATTAATAAACAAACGATTAATTAAAACAAAAAAGGAAATACATGAAAAATAAATTAAATATACAATAATAATTTAAATAAAACAAACGACCTTACTTATCTATTGATAAAATGATGTACTGAACTATCTTTTTATCTCAAAGATATTATTTTTAATTTATCTATTTTCAATACTCAAAAATTATTTAACTTCTTTATTTAAAGAAATTTTAAAAATAAAACTGTTAATTAATTACATTTAACTTTATAAAATCTATCAAAATATGAAATAGATGTACTAGCATTAGCAATACTTTATAACTCAATTATATTCATTCATTATTTTCATATTACAAACCTATTACTCTTTTGTATAATATTTATATTCATCATATGTATCACTAAACTTGCAAACCTTTTTATAAGTCAGTTCCTGTTTTTGCAATAATTTACATTGATATACATTTGAAATTTATTTTTTGTTAACAAAGATATTTCTTATATTTTGTTTTTAGTTTAGATTCTTTAATTCTAAAAAGGTTAAGAATGAAAGTATTATCAAATAAATTAACAAAAGATTCTAAGTAAGAATTATAGTTATTTACATTCCCTAGAAATAAAGTTTATTTAAACTTTTTTTTGAATAATAGAATCAATTAAGTATATTCTCTATACATTTTATAACAAAAGTTTCATATAATTCATGTTGTAGCAATTGTATTGAATAAGAGATTTTATATCATATAAATAGAAATATCTTTTTTGACTAATTATAAAGAAAATATTTTTTAGAAAAAGTGACAGAAACAATAAAAGTAATAACAAAGAAACTATAACTATAATAAATTATGAAAAAGAAAGAAAAAATACTAATTAAATAATTAATTTATACTAAAAGATTAAAAGGAAAAAACCCTTAATGAAAAAAAAAGAAGGAGGAACTGACTATAAACTAGTTCTTTGTGATGGTCGTAGTTCCAAAGACCAGAAAGACTTATTGCCCAAGATGCGATAAGCATACACCACACAAGGTTTCTCAATATAAAAAGGGAAAAGATTCACTCCATGTCCAAGGTAAGAGAAGATATGATCGTAAGCAACAAGGTTTTGGAGGTCAAACTAAGCCAGTTTTTAAGAAGAAGGCTAAAACAACAAAGAAAGTTGTCTTGAAAATCGAATGTACTAAATGCAAGTATAAGCTCCAAAAATGCTTAAAGAGATGCAAACATTTCGAACTTGGAAATGAAAAGAAGGACAAATAAGCAAAATATCCGGTTTTTATATATTTCTCTTTTATTATTTTTTTAAGGAAATATTCTCATATTTGAAGGTAATATGTTTGAGATATCATATATAAACCCTAATACAAATTCAATATTTTAATTTCTTAGCTATTATATGGTTAAAATATTGTCTTTTAATAAGAGTAGGTATTAAACAATACTTCAAAAAATTTATTAAGATATTATGATTAAATATTTTCAAATGAAAAGGATTTAATAGATGTTATTGAGACTAAATGAAATTAGAAATAATAATATTGTGATAATAATATATTCATTCATTGTCAAATAAAAAAATAAAGAAAGGTAATACTTTTTCAAATTAAAGTAAAAATCAAAGAAGAAGATAAAAAGAAGAAATAAACTTAAAGAAAAGTTAAAAGACAAGAATAGAAAAGAAAATAATATAAAAGAAGATGCTTTACTCACACTCCAAGAAAAAAACTAAATAATAAATAAAACACATATATTATACATTTTAATAACAGGGAAAAGATGAAATTAATCAATTAAGTAGAGAAGAATGAATAACAAATGTGTTAATACTTAATTATCTACTTTTTATGTTTAAGGGACTATTCTATATAAACTTGTTTTCAAGAACAAATAAATTCAATTATTCTTTTTTATTGTAATTAAGATAAATTATGAAGAGAGCCATAAGAATAGAAAATACTATTGTTGGTATTAATGAAAGAAATAGTACATAACTTATTTCTTTACAATATAAACTCCAAGATCCATCATTTTCTTTTTTTCCATCAAGTTCTATCAATGGATGTTCATTCTTATTATTCTCTTTATTGTTTTTATATTCATCAATTTCTCTCTTTCTTATCTCAGTCATAATAATAACAAAAAAGATCAAATAACAAAATAAGAAAAAGAACTAAAAATAATATAGAAAATAAATATAATAAAATAATATTAATTCAAAAGAAGATATATTTAATAGTAAAGTAATAATAAAAAATAGAATAAAAGAAGAAGATTGAAACTGAAAAAACCCTATCTCAACAATCACAGGATGTCCATCAAGTTTGTTACAACATGTTTTTATTTTGAATTAGAAATAAAATTGATTTAATAAAATCATAAACGTATCAAATACTTACAAATTAGAACTCAAGTCTGTGCTTTCAGTGGTTTTAAAATTCCAGTTGCCAAGGGACGTAAATATGTACGT
>NW_008577663.1:7413-9902 GCF_000257125.1 Entamoeba nuttalli P19
CTTTATTAACAAGAAATCTCTTATGCAATTCTTAAGAAAGACCAATCCAAGAAAGGTATTCTGGACTGCTATTTACAGACAATTAAATAAGAAAGGACAACAAAACGAACTTGTTGAAAAGAAGAAGACCAGAAGAGTAATTAAAGTTAACAGAGGATACTCTGGTATTTCTGCAGAAGAAATTGCTAAAAGAAAACAGACTCAATCATCTGAAGTTCTTGCTAAGAAGAGAAACGCTGCCATTAAGGAAATTAAAGAAAAGAAAGCTGAAAATGCTGCAAAGAAAGAAGCCGCAAGAAAAGAAGCTAAAGCTAATGGAAAGAAGGCTACTAACACTTATAAGAAGTCAAATGCTAAGCTTCCAAAGGCTGGACATGCTAACTTCAATTCTAGATGAGTAAATTGACGTCCTTTGTGAAAGAAGATGAATTTAACAATTTGTTGAGGATAAAAGATCTTGTTTTTTTTCATTGATTTTTTCTAAACTCAAAATAAAGAATTTGTAGTATTTTTAAATAAAATATAGTTCTTCTATTCTTCAGTGTCCATTGTAAGACTATGGAAGGAGATGGATACTTGCTAGTCGTTGGAAAATTAAAGGATTCTATTGAGAAGTATATTGAAAGCAAAGAAACTATAAGCATAGATGAATTAGATAAAAACATTGAAATAGAAATCAATAAAACATTATCTTCTTTAAAACAATTGCCATTAAATCAAGTAAATGATTTATTACTTCAAAATAATGTTCTTATTAAAACAGTTAATGTAATGGATTATTCTGATAATTCTGTTCAATTATTTTATGTGAATCATATTCAAATACATTTACGGCTATTGTTTGCTCTCAACTTTAAAGAAGGCTGTGATCCATTACCACAAACATACCTCAATTCTATTGTGTTATTGCTTAACAATGTAAGGGAAATATTGAATGAAATTGGTAATATAACTCTAAATGAATATTTTACACAATCCTTAGTTAATAAATACAGCCAAATTCCAGCAAGTATTCATTATATCACTAGTCAAATTGACCTTAATTTTCAAGACGGTTATTATTTAATTGATCAAATTATTAATCGTTCTGCTCAAGAATTAGGTCCTATATTCTCCAACACAAACAAACCAAAACCAGTGGTTATAAAGAAAGAAACGTTGGCTGATCTTGCTCATGGTAAACGACGTACTCGTGGAGTTGTTTCAAATCCTTTTCATCTAATTACAATGGAAAAATGAAGGATATTTTATTAATCTAATGTTTAGTTAAAGTAATAATTAAATTTATTATATTTTATGTTATAAACCCTTAAACAAAACCTAAACATATTTAAAGAAAATTAAAAGATTTAATATATGATGGAGTGATAAAGCGGATTGGTAGTAGAATAGTGTTAACAATCTCGTCAGAATCTCCTAGATTGATTAGTAAGTTGTATTTTCCCATGAAAAATGAATTCATTTTATCATTTAAAAAATACAATATATTATTCTTTTTTGTGAGGTATTTGAAATTGAATTTTTTAATATTTTTGTGATAATATAATTTTTATTATTTTTTCAATTTTTATAATATCATAATTGTAAAGAAATTAGTTTTATTAAAATTTATAAACATATTATAATAAAAAAGTGTTATGTATTGGATTAATAAAATGGATTTGTTAGATATAAATATTTCACATAAGTTCAATAATTTTAATATCTGTGTTTTATTTGTTATGTATCAGTTTTAAATAAATAAACCAATAGTTGTTTATAATTATTTATTTTACTTATTTTATTTTGATTTATATTTTTATATCTTCAGACTGAAGGGTTTAAATGGAAATTATTTTTGTAATTGATAATATTGGTAGTATAGACATAAATAACACAAAAAGAATAACATAAATTTTAATAAAAATCATGAAAAGAATATTTTCAATTTGTACCATATGATTTTTCAAAGGAAAAAATAATATATTAAATAGTAAATTAATAATATTAATATACTATTTGATGCTCAGAAAAATCACTTTAAAAAACTTCAGAAAAAAGGATAGAAAGAAATTTCAAAAAAAAAGGATTGACTATAATAAAAAACAACAGGGAAAAGTAGGAAAAAATTTTCTTGAAAAATATGGTGGTATTTCAACTCGGAAAAAACTTATAACTTCAGTCAAATGTTACAACTCTTAGTTGTTTTATTTGTGGTATTCACTCAAGCAATTGATACAAATGCTTTCAATAACCTTAGAATTTATCAGGTTATGGTAAGTTCATTCCAAGATGGTGATTCAAGTAGAGGATATTGTACAGGATATGGACCATCAAAACATTGTGGTGATTTACGAGGTATTATTAATTCTCTTCAATATATTAAAGACTTAGGAATGAATGCATTATGGATGACTCCTATCTTTAATTCAAATGGTGGAAGTCAATTAGATTCAACTGGATATTTTGCTTATGACTATTTTAATGTAGATCCAAAATTTGGAACAAAT
>NW_008577664.1:0-1100 GCF_000257125.1 Entamoeba nuttalli P19
TAGGATATTCTAAAACTTCTGGTGAATATTCTAGAGCATGTTGTTGAGCATATTCTTTAGCTTTTTCTGGTGATGTTTTAACTAGCTTAAATGGTGGATTAAGTCTAACCATTCTCTCAGACTCTTTGCAATAATCAAGGAATTGTGTCTCTTTATTTTCTTGAGGTTGTGATTTATTATTAGTATTATTAGTAGATGTTGTATTTCCCATCTTTTGTTTTTTTTTGATTTTTTTCTTAAAATTTTTATTTTTGATTTTTATAAAAATGATTTTAACGTTCTCAATTAAAATTCTGAGTGTCTTATTTTTCTTTTAATAACTTAGAAAGCTTGTTATCGTTTTGCTTTAATAAAATAGTCTTTTCTTTCCCTATTCTCTTTTCTATCTCTTTACAGATTTCTTCTCCAATTCGTTCTATCTCATTTTTATTGTAAACTACTCCATTAACTATGATTGATTTAACAATATCCATTTTCACACTACTATATCTCCCTGGTGTTTGTGTTGAACAAATAAAATACCCAATTTCACTTAAAAGGTCATTAATAATATTAATTGATTCTCTATATCCATTCTTTTTCTTCCGATACATCACTCTTTGTATATTTATATTATTTTGAATGTCTTTTTCTTCTAATCCATATACCCTTCGTTTGACTAATTCTTGTAAATCGATAACACCATCTTCACTATTATTAAATTGAAGTCTTTTAATTTGGAAAAATGGCAGTGTGAGACCTTTAACATTTCTCCGTTGTTTTACTTCAACATCACAATGTCTATTTAACAGTGCAATACAAAATGCCCTGACTTTCGATTGATAGTTTCTATTATCTACATATATGTTTCTCGTTACAATTGACATTATATATTATTTTAAAGTTATTCTTGTCCTGTTCCAATTTGTGTTTTAAAACTTTTTCTTGTGACGACGTTTCTTTTTCTAATTTTTCTTCATTTTTATGACTTAAATGATCTTTCTTTATTTCTTTTCTTTCTAAAACCTCTTCCTATTTCTATATTCTTTTGTACTATTACTTTTTGTTCTTAACTTTATCTCCCTTCTTATCATCTTCTTGTGTCTTTGTTCCAAATTCTT
>NW_008577665.1:0-1338 GCF_000257125.1 Entamoeba nuttalli P19
AAATAAAGTATTTCAACATTATGAAATTTAATTCATGAAACTAATAAAAAAATATATTCAATTAGTCAACACAAAAGATAAATATTACTTCTTTTACAAACTAATTAATTTATATTGTTAATGTAATATATTGAAAAGAATCATCAACAAATAATAAGTTAAAATGAAAATGATAATATAGAATATAATTTAAACATTATGATACTTCTAGATAAAGAATATGGATTGATTAATAACATATTTATATGTAAGACATGTCGTTCAATACAAAAAGACAGCCAAATTATTATAGTACTTTAACAAATTTATTTCAAGTGCATAAATGTTATCATTTTTAAAACAATAAAAATAAGTTGATTTTAAACATCAATTAAAATAAAAGAACATACCATGATTTAAAAACAAATTGGTAGAGACATATTAAAATAACTTTTAGAGTGTTCCAAAAACATTTGGTTGTCCTGAATAATTCCCATTAAATTCTCCAAATGGAGTGTATTCTTGTGGTAATTGTTGGCTATTTTGAGTAATAATTGGTTGGAATGTGTATTGTTGAGGAAACATTGATTGAATAACTGAACATATTTCAAATAATGCATTACTTTGTTCTATGTCTAATCCTCCAAGAACATTCATTAAATGAACTTGTAAAGTACTATATTCCATACCTGCCATTTTCTCACAAATAGCTTGAATTCCTGCTTCAATAGTAGTAATTTTTGTTTCTTCTCTTCGAGTTAAACTACTAAGACGTTCAAGAAGAATTGTATTTGAAGATAATAATGCTAATTCAAATACCTTTCTTTGTGTTGCAGAATTTGGAATTGGAAGGTCATTCTTTTTAGGTTTTGTTGCTTCAATTTGTTGATGTACGAAAGATTTATTAATGATTTGACGAGACTTCTTTGTTCCATCAATTTTTGAGGTACAACGAATTGGATATGAAATTACTTCTCCAACAACAACTCCGTTATTATAAACATTTGCTCGAATTTTAAATAACATATCTTCATGTTTACTTGATAAAACACTTAATTTACATTCAATGTTAATAGCTTCATTAGAAACTTGTTGAACTTTATATGAAATTGGTTTTTGTGATACATAAGGAACAGGTTTTAATTCTGGAATATCATATAATAATTCACATGTTACCTCTGCATTTTCTATTGGTTCAACACTCGTTAAACATAACATAAAATTTGTTTGTTTTACAACAACATAAACTTCATTTTTACCGACCTTTTCAGTCATAACACATGTTTGTCGTTCTAAAAACACCTTTCCCATCCTATTTTCTTCACTTGCTTTTCACTTAACTAAGATCACTTTTTTTTT
>NW_008577666.1:0-793 GCF_000257125.1 Entamoeba nuttalli P19
TAATATTACCTATCATTTTATTTTCATAAATAACCAATGGTTTTTGTTAAATGAAGTAAGGTATAAAGAATTTCAATGTATAATAAACTCTTTTTTGGTGTACTTTTGATAACATAATAACGTCTTGATTATGAATAGTTAAAGTGATTTGTTCTACTGTTTTATTCCATTTGTATTTTGTTTCCTTCGTTTTGTTTTATTTTGTTATTTCATTTGAACTTTTTCTCTTTATTTTTTCAAGAGAGTCAAAGGTTCAAAGTGTTAATAATACTTACAAACATTAATGCGTTTATCAATGTTCATTAACGGATAATATCAATGTAAAAGTACTTTGCAAAGTCACATGGTTCTAGTGAAGTGGTTCATTGATTATTTCATTTTTATAGAATTTTGTTCAATAACATCTTTTAAAGATTCATGACGAAATTGACACAAGAATTTGTTGTATTTTTACAATATTAGATTCATTTCATTATTATTAAATACAGTACTAATTAAATAAATGTGTATGCCTTCTATTATTAAAGGAGTGCCAGTGTTAATGCAGTTATAATACTTTAACATAAATTGATGAGATACAACAGTCTCATTGTGTTGATATAAAAAGGAGGTATTAAAAAGTATTTTATGATCTATCTCAATAATAACATTAATGGCACTCAAATTGACTAAATCATCTACTTGATATACTTCTATTATCTACTCGGTAATGAATAATAAATTTTTCTTATTAAACTACTCACAAAAATAACTCATAAAACATTAGCAAATAAAAAAATATTCATTTTTTATT
>NW_008577667.1:0-95 GCF_000257125.1 Entamoeba nuttalli P19
TTTCAATTATTTGCTTTTTTCATTGCCAAAATTAACAAATAATAAATAAAATATTAATCATTATTGCGTTAAAAAGAAAGAATGTGTATTAATAA
>NW_008577667.1:105-1396 GCF_000257125.1 Entamoeba nuttalli P19
ATACCCTTTTTAGTATTATATCATTATTTCAAATAAACAAAAACTTCAATTGTTAGAACGTTTATTCTTAAAAATATAATCATTTGTGAATTATTCTATTATTATATTATTCATTTCTTTTCATTTTTGAAACTATTCTTTCAATCATATCAACTTTCTTCTTTTAAACAATATTTTCTTATTTGTTATTTCTTCCCTTTCACATCTCCATTTTCCTTATTCCCAACTTCAACTTTTACATTTTACTCAATTATTTTGAATGTTTATTACTATTTGACATTTTCTTATTTAACATCTACGCTTATTTAGAGTTGAATTGCTTCAACACTTTATAAATTTTGAAATTAAACAAATTCCTTTGAAATAACTAATTCATGTTGTCCAATGTTTGTATATTATTAAATTGGATCTAAATATCTCAGAACTTATTCATCACTCAGTATTCTATTTATTACTTTATAACTATATCAATTCGTGATGTATCATATTATGAGTATTAAATCATACAAAACATTGAAACTATTCAAAGAACATTCTTTCTTTTATAAAATTAACGTATTGTGTTTTTGAACAATGAAGTTTATTCAAATATTTTGATTGATGAACAAAAAACATACCGTTACTGATGAAAATTAACAAATATTAAATAAAATATTAATCATTATAGCGTTAAAAAGAAAGAATGTGTATTAATAAAGAATATTCGAAATATTATCAATTGAAAATAGAATTAGAATGAAATGTAAAAACAAAATAACTAGAATAAAACTTAAATGAATAAAAGAATAAAATGAATGTTTTGTTGATTATTTCATTTTAATGATTCAAAACAAAACTATAATCATTTATATATGACATAACTAATATTAGTTAGTCTTTTCATATTTTGTTGATAATTTCATAATACTTTCACATATAAATATTATTATAGATAGTGTTGAAATGTCATTTATTAAATACATCGTTTATTTGATTTATATTATACAATAATGAGATAATGATATAAAGTATAACATAAGATATTGAGATTGATATTATTACATTATAAAAATGTTAATATATTTTGATGTTATTATTGTATTTAATGAATATAATACTATCATTTTCATCAACAAATGAAAATAAAAATATTTAGAATTTCATTAATAAAAGAAATATTGAATATCATCGAATAATTAAAATAAATTTAATTAGATTCTTTATTCTATTTATTTTCATCATAAACAATAATATTATTTAATTTAAATTACAATACAATGACATTGTTAATAAATATGATGTGAAAAAAAAA
>NW_008577667.1:1406-3811 GCF_000257125.1 Entamoeba nuttalli P19
GAATAATAATTATTTTATTTTCTATGTTATTTATTATTCATTTAAATATATATTATTTATTTTCATTTATTTACAATATGTAATTGTATCAATTTGACATAATATTGATGACTTATATTTATTTATCATGTTTTGTTCAACACAAAAACAAAGTACAAACAAACAATAATAGAATATTTTCATACACATTAAACAATGAAATTATATATGAAATGGTGATGTAATGAAGTTTAAAAGAAAAAATAAACACATGATAAGAAAGAGCGAAAATGAAACAAAAAACAAAAGATAGAAAAACTAAAATCAAAAAATGAAACATATACTATACTCATAATAGTAAAATAAAATAAAAAGAATAATAAAAAGAAGAGAATTTATAAAAAAAATGAAAAAAGAAAAAATAGAAAGAAAAAACCAAATAATACTATGAAATACATGAATTTCTACTAAGAATGAATAAATAAAAAATAAAATAATTGAATTTTTAGATAAGAAGAAAAATTATTTATTTTTAAAATAATGAATTAAACAAAATATGAGAAATAAAAAAGAAATAGTTTAATTTCTATTAGCTCTCTGTTTATTTAATCCACTTCTTAATTTTGTCTATGTTGTTAACAAGTTCTTCAAACTCATAATCTTTTAATGAAATTCCTTTCTGTCCTGGTTTTAATTCTCCATCTCGCTCATAAAACTCTCTCACATCAATATATTTTGTCCCTTTAAATTGATTAAGTCTAACATATTTTCTTTCTCCTAATTGTACATATTTGTCACCTTCAAATGGAAGTTTTAATTCTTCTTTTTTTTCCTTTTTAGCTTTTTTCTTACTTACCTTTTCTTCTTCTTCACTACTACTATCTTCTTCCTCTTTTTTAGCTTTTTTCTTAATTTCCTTTTTGTCTTTGTGTATAATTTTCTTTTCTTCTTCTGACTCTGAGCCTGTTTCTTCCTTTTTAGCTATTTTCTTACCTGTCTTTTCAACTTCTTTCTCTTCATCTTGTGACTTATGTTTAGGTTTTTTATCTGACATTCTTCTAATTTCTATGTTTTTTGAGTTTATCATTATTCTTTTATTATTTTTTTATTAACTTATTCTATTCTTCACTTCTTTTTATCACTTTCTTGTACATCCTCGTTATTTGCCAAATAACAACGATTAACTCCTCCTCACTCCCACCTTCTTTTCATTATACTCCCCTTCATTATTCTAATATGTTATTCGTTCTTTTATTTTCATTTAACACCTCTATATATTTGTGCTTATTTTTACTTAATGAAAGAACAAACTAGGTTAATCCAATAAACAAAGACAAATGATGGTGGTATTGAATACCATACAAAGAAGAGAAGAATGAAAGATAGAAATAAGTAAATAAAAATTCTTTCATTTTTGAATAAATTTATTGAGTGAACCTTTTATTGAAATGATTGTAAAAATAAAACATGAAAATCAAAGTTAAAGTCATTGCTTTTTTTATCTAAAATACATGAATTAGTATCGTATTATGTATTTATGATTGTTTGAACATCAGTATTGTCTTTTGCAATAACAACAAATTGTGTTGTTTTTAACAATTTCATAAAATATTGATTCAATTCTCCTCCTTTTTTGACAATCCCTTCTTCCATCATAATCATAGAATTATCGTAAAATATTCCTACCACAAATTCAAGTGCTATTTGTCCATTTTTTCTTTTAATTGTTTGATGTTTAAAACTAAATCCTAATTCTCCAAGTATATCTTCTAAAAGATGAATTGAATAAATAATTCTATTTCTTTTTAATCTTTCACTTGCTGTTGTTTCTTTAATATTATTCTTTCTATCTTCATTATACATACTTTTAATCATATTTTCAATGAATTCCCAAAATAATATTGTATCTGTTTCTTCAAACTCAATAAATTCAATACAAAGAAATGGTTTTGTCACTGTTGCTTTAACTGTTCTTCTTTTGAGCATAATTTTAGCATATCTATTGATTAATCCAATGAATATTGATTGAAGAGATACTTGATAATTAATTTTATCTTTGTAGTTCTTGAAATATGCTTTTTCTTTATGTTGGCTCATTCCTTTCTCAAAAATTATTCTACTTCTTTTGAAAATTACTTTTTATTCCTTTCTATTTTCAAAATTTTCAACCAAAAAACTTAACTTCTCTTTTATTTTCTCCTTTATTCCTTTCTTCTCTTTAACGGTAGAACATATTCATATGCTTCTTCATTTCTTCAAAATATTTCTCATATTTTTTTAATTCCATTTCAACTCTCATCTCTCCTATTCTTTCTACTTTTCCATCTTGATATATTTCAATTTCTACTATCCCATTTCTATTAACCTGACATTTAACTGTCATTTCAAATTTTGAATTATTCTCTGGTATTCCTCTAATAGTTACA
>NW_008577668.1:0-651 GCF_000257125.1 Entamoeba nuttalli P19
GGTATGATATTACTGTATAATCAAATCAATGATACGATGGTATAATAATTAAATATAATAGATTTAGTTAAAAATGATGAATAATGAATAATAATAATAAACAATTTAATTTATGATATATAAATATAGAATAATTTGAGTAAATATAACATCAAATAAAGAGAAAAGGAATAAACAATTATTTAGTGTAAATGGAATTTATTTTTATTTAAAAGAATCTGATTATTGTTTCAAATAAATACAGTCAATATTCATTTATATCGTTTGTGATATTATATGATTTGTTTTGTTATTTTCTTTTTAAACATATTATTAAATGATTATATTTATTTTGACATATAGGATTAAATAATCAATGAAAATTTGTTAATAAAATATCAATTATTCATAGTTGATGAAATGAAAATATGAAATATAATTACATTGTTATTGATAGATTTTCATATTTTAACATATCAATAAATTGTTGATATTCAACAACTTTAAAAAAGAATATAATAATATGAATGAAAAACTATTAAAATAAAACACAAAACAAATTCAATTAAAATCAAATGAATGATTAGAATAACTGAATAAATTTATATTTGTTAAAAATTTAAATAATTACTAATTTATACCTTCTATCAATTTCTTATTATTATATCATAT
>NW_008577668.1:661-1612 GCF_000257125.1 Entamoeba nuttalli P19
CTGTTGATATTCAACAGCTATAAGAAAGAATATAATAATATGAATGAAAAACTATTAAAATAAAACACAAAACAAATTCAATTAAAATCAAATAAATGATTAGAATAATTCAGTCAATTCTCACTTGTTAAAAATATAAATAATTACTAATTTATACATTCTATCAATTTCTTATTATTATATCATATCTCTTGTTTTATTATTTCTACTCAATTTATTGTTATTATTAAATGTTTCTTATTCGATATTTTATCATACCTTTATTTGTATTTTATTTTCATTGATATATAAATAAATCATATCTAAATGGTAGTAAATTATTTCTAACACAAAAAGAATAATTAAAATAATAACATTATTCATTAATTTAAATTAATTGAATTTTATTTATTTTAATTGAAAATAAATCAATTCAATTATTTAAATAATATTAGTGATTTTGTATATAAATGTTTTATTCATATTATTCATTTAAAATAAATTTGAAATAATTATTTGTTCATCAAATTCATTACAAATATTATTGAAATACATTTTTAATAAAAGTGCTTTAAAAAGATGAAGAATTATAAAAATTTTTTAAGTAAATAAGTCTAAGTAATAAATTATTATTTTACTTTCTTCTTCTATTCAAAATTAATAATTATATTTTCAGTAATGTATGATAATAAATATAAATTATTATAAAATAAACAACGATTAAATACTTTCAAATTCATGAAAACTTAATTATTTTTATTGTTTTATTCTATTTATATAATAATTATACTTTTAATCAAACAATTTGTTTTGTTGTTAAATTTATTATTTGTTTATATTGTATTTATATTTATTATTCTTTTATTTTTATCTCTGTTATATTAATAAACACCTGATATAAATCATAGATTTATTTGTTTTTGTTACAATATTCATTCTTTCAGGCAACGAAAAAAAGCAAATAATGGGAAA
>NW_008577669.1:0-258 GCF_000257125.1 Entamoeba nuttalli P19
AACTCAGTGGATGTATTGCATGTAAGGATGAATTATAAGCAGAGTCATTGTTGTGATGTTTGTCATAAGACATATTCTACATGTGATAACAGCACATTGTGTGTAAGTTGTAGGGATGGATTAACTAAATACAATAGAAGATTTTGTAGAGGGATCCACAATGTGCAGAAAGTTGTAAATCATCTTCTATATGTAATAAATGCAATGACAGTTATTTTGTATTTGAAGAACAACGTTATCTTTGTAGTCCAAGATGTA
>NW_008577670.1:0-387 GCF_000257125.1 Entamoeba nuttalli P19
AATAAACTTATTATTCTTTTATTGTCATTAATAAATACAAGAATATAAAGAAAACAAACAATTAATAATTTAAAATGGAGTTTGTTGAATTGTTGTTATATTGAATTTGGTCATTTCTTTTTATTATTAATAGTTTGCATGATCTTTCTTGTTAAATGGAATTTACGTCAGAATATCCAAATGAATTGACACTTATCAAATGAGAATAAAAACATACAAAACAATCCAACAAGGTGGAATGATTGAACTATTTATTATCAATGGATATTTCAGTGAGATCAATCCATTGAGTCATTTTCTATAAAATCAATTTAATAATTCACTATCAACAAATTTATCTATATTCAATTACAATGAATTTTGAAATAACAGACAATGTTTTTTTTT
>NW_008577671.1:0-610 GCF_000257125.1 Entamoeba nuttalli P19
AATTAAATGAATACTTTTCTCTGTTCACCCTTTATATATTTCCTTCTTTTTTTTCTCTTTTCACTCTTAATGAAAAAAAAACCATGAACAAAATTAAAGGGAAATAGTAGTTCAAAAACCCCTTCATTTTTTCACGTCTAATTTCTTTACTGTTTTTTTTATTAATCCATCTAGTTTCTTTTTTTTTCTTTTACCTCTTCTCGATGCAATCTCATATTTAAAGATTCTATTTTTATGACTTCTTCCTTTTAGTCTACTTAGCAGAATCAAATCTTCATTTCTTTATCCTTTTCCCTACCTTTCAACTCTCTTCTTATCATCTTTCTTAAAATTTTAATTTGAAAACTTCAAATTATTGGTTAGGCTTTTTCTTCAGAGAAAGAATAATCATCAAAAGAGTATTGTTTCCGTAATATAATGTATGTATTATTCCTACCTTATCTTTTAGGATAGTAATAACATTCGCTTGCAACTAACTTGTCCTTTACTCAGAAAGTAAGATTTCTTTTCATTTTGGAATTTTTACTTTCTTTTCTTTTCAAATTCTCATTGTTGGTTCAGATAATATTTAAGTTATCATAGTACCAGAAAATAATTTATTGTTATTATG
>NW_008577672.1:0-3513 GCF_000257125.1 Entamoeba nuttalli P19
TTTTTTTTTTTTTTTTTTGTTAAAAAAAAAGATAACGGTTAATCTAAGAAAAGAATAAAAGAGATATTAAATAACAATGGAGAAATACGGAACAACACCAAATTATCATGTTAAAAAAGTTGATCATTTTGGATTTTCAGGAACTAATGCTGCGAATGGAACTGGTGCATACAAACAAAAGAGTTATTGTACTATTGTTGGGGGTGTTTCAGGTTGGGATCCTAGTTGCAGACCACAAGGCAAGAAACAAAAATTAACATTATACCATTATTATAATGGAGGTATGTCATTTTATGTTCCAATAGGTGATGAACCAATTTTCCCACAAAATTATTGTAAAGTAGCAATAATTAATGGATTTTTTGATAATATCCTTAAACTTACTGAAGACGTTGAAGGAAAATGGAGTACTTCTTCTTCTGTAGAAAAATTATTCACTTGGGTTCATGCAAAAGAAACTAAAACTGGATATCGTGGAACACTTGTTGGTGATGTTGTAGTTGAAGAAGATGGATTTACGTGGAGGTTAATGGACAATGGGTGGTACTTCATTGGGAAATATCCAGGGTATGCACTTTAAGTTCAATTTGTGATTACACAACACAAAATTCAATTCTTTTGAAAGAAGTTATGTTATTTATTTTAATATTCAAATCAAAATAATTCGTTTCAAGTTTTTTTTTGAACGAACTAAAATTTTGGTTGTTGTAAAACTATAATAAAAAACTACAAAAATATTATTGTAATAACAATAATAACTTATAGAAATAATCCCAAAAAAAAAGAAGATGTTTTATGCAAAATGATTGAAAAGTTTTACTTTTTTTCTTTTTCTTTACTTTTTATTTTTAAAACTCAGAAACACGAGATTAACAGATGTCAAAGGTATATCACACAGATGGTAAAACTATAACAATAAATACTGATTATTGTATTGGTTGTGGGGCATGTGTAGATATTTGTCCTACTGGTGTACTTGATGTAGTTGATAGAAAGAGTATGGCTGTTAACATTGACAATTGTTGTAAATGCAGGGAATGTACAGGAGTGTGCCCAGTTGATGCAATAACTATAGACTAATGGAGAAAAAGTCTTTTTCTTTTTTGTTCCATTTTCATAGAAACCAATTTGATTTTGTTTTACTTTTTGGTTTATTTTTTGAAAATAAAGAAAAGGATGAGATGTTGGTTCATATTTTATTGGTACAGTCATGTTAGTTTTCTAGTTTTTTAACTCTTTCAACGATGGTTGTTTTATTTCTTTATATTCTTTAATAACAAAAAAAAAATTAAGAACTAAATTTATATTTCTGTTTTTCAATGACGGATATACAACAACTTATGTCTTGTGAAAAATTCCTTAATGATTTAATTGGTAAACTTGTTTCTATTAAGTTAAAATGGGGGATGGAATATAAGGGTATGCTTGTTTCAAGAGATGCTTATATGAACTTTTTATTAACAAATGCAGAAGAGTGGACAAATGGAGTTATGGCTGGGAAGGTTGGAGATGTGTTAATACGGTTTGTTTTTTTTTTATTATTTTTGAATAACAATTATTAGCGTATAATGAATTAACTAAATAGATGTAATAACGTTTTATATGTTCGTGACTTAAGTGATGAAAAATTATGAATAAATAAAAACCGTTACAAATTAATTAATCCCACCTAATGGTGGAGAAAGACTTTTAATTGATATTTTACCACCAGTGTGTTTCTTTTTAGTTAATAACTCTTTCTTTAAATCGGAGAATTGACCTTCATTAGATGTTTTAAATGTAACTATCTCTCTTAATGGTTTAGCAAATATTTTTACAGTAAAGATTTTCTTAGGGACCTTATCTTCAAATTCATATGAATGACAATTAACAAAATCTTCATCTATAGTATCAATAATTACAAAATCATCTTTTAATAATTTTACTGAACCTTTTGAATATGACTCATTACAAATACCATATAATTGTCCTTCTTCTATCATTAATATGTTTGACCCTTTAGTTGATCCTTTCTTTTTGTTTAATTCAACTAACATTGTTCCATCATATCGTTCCTCTTCTACAGTTATAAAAGTCCCTCGTTCAACCATCTCTTTGTTTAATTCAAATGGACAAATAACAATACCCATTCTATCTGTATTAGTAACTACTTCATTTACAATTTGAACCATTTGATTTAATTGGTCAAGGACATAAAAAGGTAATATTCCTTTTTTACCATCAGCCCTAAAACAAATAGCCCATGTTTTTATAAATCGTTCAACAAATAAAATTTGACCTGGTTTAACTGTTAATTGAAACATTGATTGTTTTGTATATTCTTGATTTACTTTAAAGTATTTACAGACTTTTTGTTCATAATATTTTTTCTCATAATTTAAATAAGCAGCAGGAACATAACCAAATGATTTTTGTTTATAAACCAACCACCAATTACTTTGTGGACATTGAACAATCATAACTTCTTCATCTTTTTCTAAACTTAATGTTTTTGAATCACAACTTTTAAATGGATATAATACTTTAGCATTACAAGGCAATTCTCTTGGAACAGTAACTAATAAATAAATTTCTTTTTCAATTCTTATTATTTGTTATACATCTAATTTTAAACAAACTTAATTTCTCTTTTGAAGTATATCTGGCAGTTGTATTTTCTTTAATTATTTTTACTCTATTTCTTGGAATATATCCACTTTCATTTTGTTTATTAAATACTAATAACCATCCCCCTTCAATATTGTCTTCAGTGCAATCAAGTATTTCTCCTTCTTCTATTGACAAACATTCTATATCATCTGATGAAAATTTAAATAATGCTTGTACCCTAGACATAAATATATTAACTATGTTTGCTTATATTATAAATAAACCAAACTTATATAACACCTTTGTTTTAGTAAAAGAATCCAATACAAATTTTGACTTATCAAACACGCTCACCCTATATTAAATAAGTTTGAAATTATTTATTTCAGACTTTGATTATCAAACTTTCCATGTAATCTTCCTCTTATTTTTTCTCGAGGTAACATCGTAATAAATTCAATAATATCACCTTTTTTATATGACAATTTTGACAATGTATTTGATTGAAAAGAATCAATAGCCTTCAAATAAACAGTTGACTCACTCATGTCTGAACTACTTACTATTCTTTTCAGTTTTATTCAATAATCCTAAAAAAAGAATGAACTTCAAAACATATTTTTTTCTCTTTCAGTAGTAAAAAATCATATTCTAGAATTTTTAAAATAACTCATTTAGTGTTATTGCATTACTTCTTTTTTCATTTAATAATTCAAAATTATCAAAATATTTTTTATGAATTTTTTGTTAAATTTAATTTCTTTACTCATTTATAATTTTTAATATTAAACTCATCCTACTACTTTTGATACATCAATAAAAATCAATTAATTAAGTATCAATACAAATGGTTTCTATTTGTTCTTTATTCATTGAAGACTAGTTAATCAAATTGTCTTCTTCTTGTAGCTCTACGGAGTATGT
>NW_008577673.1:0-284 GCF_000257125.1 Entamoeba nuttalli P19
GTCTTCTTATCCAAACCAGCTCTAATTAATTGATGTTTTGGAACAAATTTCTTTAAGGCTGAAAGTGTGTCATAAATCAATGCAAATCCTGATGTCTTTCCTCCTCCATACTTAGTAACAAATCCGTTAAGAACGATAGTTTGGACATCTTTTACCTTGTACATTTTAGCAAGCTTTTCTTTAATTTCAGTGAATTTTGGTTGAACAATTCCTGGATGATAAATATCAACAACTACTTGCTTTCTGCAAAGTAATGGATTAACAATAAGATTTCTTGTTCTGAT
>NW_008577674.1:0-160 GCF_000257125.1 Entamoeba nuttalli P19
ATACATGATGTATAGAGAAAATAAATAACATTATAAAAGAATATTATATTAATAGAATAAATAATACAAAAATTCACATATAATGGTTATGTTGTTAAATAAACAATTATGGAATTGAATGAAGTGAATTAAATGATAAGAAAATGAATAAAAGAATGAA
>NW_008577674.1:170-236 GCF_000257125.1 Entamoeba nuttalli P19
GTATAGTGATGTGTAGAAGTGGATTATATGTAAATCAAAATAAAATAGGAGATTGATTAAAGAGTA
>NW_008577674.1:288-391 GCF_000257125.1 Entamoeba nuttalli P19
ATATGAATGTACACCAGTAGATTATATGTAAATCAAAAATAAAATAGGAGATTGATTAAAGAGTATAATGGACGAATATGGTATTGAAATAATATGAACAAAT
>NW_008577675.1:0-3117 GCF_000257125.1 Entamoeba nuttalli P19
AAATTTGTTAATTATCAAATTCTTTTGTGCTAATTGCATTAAAATATTGCTTATTCGATTTATTTCTTACTTTAAGGTTGAAGAAAATTAAATATAATAAATCATTGCAATATACATTATTATATAATTTTATAAAAAGACATATATAAAAAGTACTTACTAATAGTGAATAAATTGATTAAATAAAAAAAGAAGAAAGATTGTAAAATTGAAGGACCAAAGCAAGAATTAACTATTAAAGGTAACAGAATTTAATAAGGTATGTCTGGTCAAACAATTTCATAAATAAATTTTGTCGTTATATATGAATTTTAAGAAAATAAGATAGTAAGGTTGCTGTAATAAATAAAAGACACTAAATTAGTCAAATAATTGTTTTAATAATTAAAAAATAAGGTTATGATTATGAAATAATCAATTGAATAAAAAAAGTACTGATTAAATAAAAAAATAGTAATGAAAATATCACTATATTCAATTCATCAATATTTGAATACAGAGTTAAATATTTAAAGTTTATCGATCATTTATTGTTTGATAACAATTATTCATACATTAATTAATATTATTCTTTGTCAATACAGATGAGACTTTAGTTTAATATTATGTAATTATTTATATTCAATTTCTTTATTCTTTCTTATTTTTTAAACTTTCATTTCATTCAAAATTGTTATTAAACTACCACAAATTTAATTATACTTCATTCATTATTTATCTCATTATTTTATTATATATTCTTCCTTTTCATATTTTCTTCGGTATATTGTACTTTTCGTATTTTAATCATTTAATCATTTAATTCTTTTTTTATTATATTCTGAAATATTCCTATTAACTCCTCTTTACTATAAATTTATTAGTTCAATACCATCACTGCCTCTTATTATATTCAATCATTGTTATTGTTTCAATTCTTTTATTATATCAATTTATTTTATATCTTTCTCTGTCATAAATTTACATTTTTTATTTCATAATTGATATTCATTTATTCTTATACTATTTTATTTTCATTTTATTGTTACACCGTACCTACATTTTTTTAAATTATCTTGTAAGGTTTATAACTTCTACTACACAACAAATTTATGGAAGTTAAGAAGGTTTCTCAGTTGAATAACTTTTTCTAAAATTATTTGTATATAACAATTTGATTTTACAAATATTATATTTGATATAATAAATTTTTTATCCAATGAAAAATAAATTTATTCATTGAGACATTCAAAATTTTTTCTTCTTCTTCAATAAGAAAATAAACCATAATTTGATCCATAACTAAAAGCCATTAGTTTTAATTGAGGAACTATTTGTCTATAAAAAACCAGCAAAAGAATTTAATACTAACATTGATGAATAACATTAAACAATTACAGTTACTAAGAAACTTACCAAATATATGTATGGTTTAAATATAACCAAAAAGGTATGTCTGATATTTGATGATAGATTTCTATATTCATAGATAATGAATGAGTAAGTTGATTGTTTAAAAAATACAATAACACAGTTCTAATTTCTTCTAAATATTCTATGTTTCATAATTACTAGGAACTATAAAATACAAAAACTGGAAAATAACACAATTTATAAAAAAGAGAAGAAATGTTATATTTCCTATTTCTTTTAACAGTATTTGCTGAACAGTGTGTTAATGGTAATTGTAAAAAAGAAGAAGAGAATCTATATCCAATAAATGGAGTAACAGTAGAGATTGCTGATTGTTTAAGAACATCATTAGATTTAACTGAAAGTTTTACAAATTTGATAAGTGAATGTCCACAATCTCCAAAAAAGATGTTTCCATTGAATATAACACAGTCTAACATTAGACAAATTTTAGCTTCTAATTCATATTTTATTTTTGATTCAAATGAAACAACTATTGGTAAAATGGATATTAAAGGTGATATTGCTATGGTTATTAAAAATGCTAAAATTAATGTTATTGATGCTATTGAAGGAGAAACAAATTTAACAATTCCAAAATGTAAAGAAGCTTGTACTCTTCAAGTTGATCAAAGTTCTTTTAATTCTTTAAATGATTTTTATATTGGAAATAAAGTAACTATTAATTCAAAATCTATGGAATTAAATTGTTCTAAAGAATATCAATCATCTATTCATATTGGAGCTCATTCTCATATCAAAAGTGATAAAATGAATATATCTGGTTTTACTATTATTTTTACTGAAGGTCATAAAAAAGTTAATATGTCTGGTCCATTAATTGTTGCTGATGAATTCAGTACAAACAGACCTCTTTCTATCCAAGTTATTGATCATCTTCATCCACAACAATGTATTATTGCTATTAAATCACCTTCATTGAAAAAATATCCAAAAACTATGCAATTTAAGATTGATACTTCATATTTAAATTTTGTTGTTCTCCCAGTAAAAACAGGAAATATTACTGAAGTTTTCTCTCCAGAAAAGAAAGTATTAATATTTACTGAAGAAAATATTAATAAAATGGAAATTCCTAAAGGATATGAAAAGAAAACTTATGAAGGAAGGTATGTTGTTCTTCCTTTACAAAGTGGAATAGAAATCTTCCCAATAGAAGATCTTGATCAAGACTTCATTATTAATAGAACAATTCTTCGTTCTGAAGAACCAAATCAAGAAGTAAGCAGCATGTATTTAATGAGAATTAACGATCAAAATCAAGTAAAATTAGATTTTAAAAATCCTAAGAAATATCTTATTGAAGGTAAAGAACATGGAAAAAAACATAAAACTACAGTTTATCAAGTTAATTATTCTCTAAATGAACTTAATGTTAGTGATAATAATCTTATTTATCTTCAAGAATTCAAAAAGAAAAATGATATTGTTTTCCCAATAGAAGGTGGAGAAATAATGGCTATTCCAAACCACTACTTCAGAAAAGGAAATAAATATCCTCTTAAGAATTATGAAGCTTGGAGAATGGATGGTGAGGAATATTTTGTTTTTAACAAATTTACTATCCTCAATATGTTCTCTTTCTTCACTGATGTCGATTATAAGTTAACTCGTGTTGATGACCAATTATTAATTTGTCATCCTCAAATTATTCCAAAAGAAATAAATGTTACTCAAGTTAACCAAACTCAAATTAATGAACAA
>NW_008577676.1:0-226 GCF_000257125.1 Entamoeba nuttalli P19
TTAATTAATTAATTAATCATTCAACACATACCTAAGGAATTACGTGAATATTTAATATTGTTGTGATGTGTATTTCAATACATATTCTGGATTTAACATCTTAACTTACCTATCTTTATTCTTTCATACTCTTTGTATGTCTTTATATCTATGTACTGAATTAACATTGTTTATTTTGTTTTCCAATTACTGTTAAAATATTTCTTATATAACTTCTTTTGTATTT
>NW_008577677.1:0-277 GCF_000257125.1 Entamoeba nuttalli P19
ATTTGAATTAGAAATGTATTAGTTAATATTTCAAATTGTGTATTATTTTATTAAGGTAGAATATTACTTATTGTGATATAAAAAAATGATATTTACTAATAAAGAAATTATAAATATATATTATTCAATGAAAAGGTATCTACTAAAGTGTGACTGAGAATAAAAGGACATAATTTATAATAATATAGTGGTAATGAAAGGTTTTCTTCTCTCTTTCATAAAATAAAATAAATAAATAATGAAATTGTTTAAAACTAAAGCATCAAACAAAGGCTTA
>NW_008577678.1:0-2589 GCF_000257125.1 Entamoeba nuttalli P19
TTGAAAAAACAGTATGAAGCTGTATTAAAACCAATGTTTATTTAAACACAAAACACTCATTTTAATTATTATTAAACCATCAATTCTCATTAAAATTTCATATCAGAGTCTATAACCAACATGTCAGATTCTATTTTCTCAAAATCAAATATTCAAATAGTTATGTTTAAAATAGCTTCAATACCATCGAATAGACTAAATAAGTTCAGTTAAAACTTTGACTGATTATTTTGTAAATAAATAGAAATTACTCTTCCTGATAAATTGGCATTTATCCATCTTCATAGAATAAGTACATTCATAGAGTAATTCTTATTTTATTTCCTGTCAATTGATTATTGAAGAAAAAGCATGCAATGATTACGAAATAAACAGATAAATCATTCAAAAGAGTACAATGTCTTAATCAACAAGAAATATAAATTCAAATTAAGTTTTAACAAAACATAATTCATAACAACACTCAAAAAAATTAACAATATTTTATCATTAGAACAAAACAATAGAACCAAGAAACTACCAAATAGTGTTGTAGTGAATTTTAATATCTACAACACAACTAACAAACAAAAAGTCAGTGGAAAGAATAAACATACTCAACTCAAAGTATTATCAGTGAGAAATTTATAGAATTATGATTTGATATTAAAAAACGTGTTATATAACACAAATAAACTAAAAATAAAGATGGTAGAAAAGAAAAAAAAAGAAACTTCAAAAGAAATACAGAACTTGAAAAATAAAACTGGAAAAGTAAAAAGTGATGATCTCAAATTTGAATGATCAATTTGAAGCATTTTCTATGGATCATGAATCATTTCCATCATTTAGAGTTTGTTTGTTTTTGATGATGTAATAGAGATAGAGACATGAATAATAAAAAGTTAACAAAATAAAATGAAAAGACAAAACTAGTTAAAAAAAATGTTTTTAGAGAAAAAGTTTTCCTGCTCTAAAAAAGAAGTTAATTTGTTAAGTCAATGTAGAAAAAAAAAGAACTAACAGTTTGTAGAGAAATGGATCTCCAATTAACGAAGATAAGAATGAAGATATTCCTGAGTTCATTACACAATTGCTTGATGAACAAAATGATTTTGAACCACCTAAATCACATACATCTTTTACTGAGCCACATACACCAAGTTCAACAAAATATATTTCTGATTTGTCTGTATTAGAACCAAGTGCACCAATTAGTCCATTTCGAAATTTATCTTCTACATTCCTTACACAAAGGAATCAAAGAATTTGTAAATTCTATCAAATTGGTCAGTGTAAATTCGGAGATAATTGTAAATTCCTTCACATTAAAACACCATCACAAGAAAAAATTGTTTCAACACAAACACATCATTTTGAAATGACTTCACCAACTAATGTTTGTATTAGTGATTTTGGAAGTGACTTTTCTAAGATGTGTCATGACCAATATGGATGTCGTTATCTTCAACGACAATTAGAAGATAATAATCCACAAACAACAAAATGTATTTTTGAACAGATGTTACCAATTATCACTCTCTTAATGTCAGACCCATTTGGGAATTATTTATGTCAAAAATTAATTGAAGTAGTAAATAGTGAACAACGAATTCAAATAATTACAAAAATCACACCAACATTTTTTATTATTTCAAAAAATATTCATGGAACTCGTTCAATTCAAAAGTTAATTTCATGTTATTCAACTAAAGAAGAACAAAATATGTTGATAAATGTTATTTCACCATATGTTATTGAATTAATTTTTGATTCAAATGGAAATCATGTTATTCAAGAGTGTTTAAAAACATTTGGAAAAAGTGATAATGGGTTTATTTTCGATGCGATTGTGAGTGATGGTAATTTAGTAAAAGTAGCAACCCATAAACATGGATGTTGTGTTGTTCAACGATGTATTGATTATGGAAATAGACAACAATTAATTACTTTAATAGATGAAATTGTAAAAAATTCATTAGTTTTAGTTAAAGATGCATTTGGAAATTATGTTGTACAATATATATTAAACGTAGATATTGTAGGAGTTATTATTGATGTAACAAAAATGCTTCTTGATGATTTAATTGATTTATCAATGCAAAAGTTTTCATCAAATGTAATTGAAAAATTAGTACGTTCAGATGAAATTGAAGCAAGACAAATGATATTTGATAGATTTTTACAAATTAAAGATGTAACTAAACTCTTACAAGACTCATATGCTAATTATGTGATTCAAACATGCTTAGACCAAAGTTGTTTGTTTTCTTTTATACATTCTTTTATTATTTATTGTCTTATAATACCAAATTAATATTAAACATTTTAGCTGTTGAGTATCATTCAAAATTATCAAATTGGATTATTCCTCATTTGTCTGCTATAAGAAATACTCCATATTATAAGAAAATTCAAAACAAACTTCTTCGAGATGAAAACAAACAACATCATAGTGTAAATTAATAAAAGTAAAATTATGTTCTTTGTACGTTCTTTACTACTAGACTAATTTATGATTTGTTTCATTCTTTTCTTTTTGTCATTTGAGTGGTATTTCACAAAAACTAAAAAAATAATTTTATTAACTAAAGCAATTAATTAAGTATT
>NW_008577679.1:0-368 GCF_000257125.1 Entamoeba nuttalli P19
TTAGACAATCAAAACTACAGATCAATAACTTGTTTAAATTGTCTACTAAATAATACATATGCAGCAAAAGAAGGATTATTATACAATATTATAGTCACTCAACTATTAATTAAGAATAAATAGAAGTGGGTAGAAACATATAACGGTATTAACTATTATTCTCAAATCACTCTTAGAATAGTAAACATTTTCTTTAGAAAATGACTGATGAACAATAGAAATATTTCTACATATACTCTGATGTTTGGTTGTTCATTATTCTTTTGTCTTGGTTTAATTGAATAATTATAAAGTTCTATTATTTGTTAAGAAAAGATTGAAACATCATTTTTATTTAATAAAACATTATTGAAAATATTATTTTTTTT
>NW_008577680.1:0-2279 GCF_000257125.1 Entamoeba nuttalli P19
AAAAAAGTAACGATAATTCTCAGGAATTTAACAAAATTTTTACCACTTTAAATGGTGTATTTTAATTGTCATTCAGTATAAAGAAATATTCATTCTTAGAAAATTCACTATATTTTATAAAGAATGGATAATAGCCATGAAGAATAGACAATTTAACGAAAGAAACACTAAGAAAACACAAGAACATCATTTCAAAAATATGTTCTTAAATTCTATATAAGGAATTTCTAATGAAAAACAGTATGAACAAGTGCTTAACTAAGACAAAAGAAGAAATAAATACTCTAGAAATTAAAAAAACTATTATCACCAAATTAACAATGAAGAGAAACAACTACATCTAAAATAATAATCTAACCAAATACGTTATTCGTTGAATAACAAATAATGAATAATAGAAAGCAATAATTAATTGTGATAATAAAAATGAAAGAATTATTTATGTAATAAAATAATGACAAATAATAATTCTGATGAAATTTATGTTTTAACTAGAAACTAAGTACAATACACTATGTCTTACATGGTGTAATAAATAGTATTGAATAATTCACTTGAAATCAAATATGTAAACGTTTGTGAATATAATGAATACATCTCTATGATGAATTAATTAAATACTTCAGTAATAAAAATAAGGAACAATCATCAAATACATAATGTTCATTATTAGACTGAAATATATATTACTACAAAAAATACCAACTGATATCCTTGGTTTAGAAATGATATGATTCTTGTTGGATGGTGTATAATTGATTGAATAAGAAAGTAAAAAAGATTATTCAACCTCATCAATAAATAATTTTATTCTTATATTAATATATTCTAAAATTCTTTTATTTATTAGTATCTAATGAGTTACGTAAAAGAAATAATGATCCTGAATAAATAATCACAGAAACATCATGCCTCAATGTTAAAGAACATAAAAAATGGGTTGATAAATTAAATACACTCAAAAACTACAAAGAGAAGTTATAGATAAATCATGTCATGAAAACACTCAGATATAAAGAAAAAACGATTAATTAGGTATTTATCAGAAGAGTATTGCTATTGCTTTGGTTAAATAAGGTATTTTTTCCTATTTTGTTTCATAACAAGATGAAACATCAACAATAAAATGAAAAGACAAATAACAAAATAATGTTGTATGAAAGATACTATAAAATATAATAAGTAAAAACTATTTAAAGGATGAGAAAGTGAATCTTAAAAAAACAAAAGATTGTTCACAACTTATAAATAATAATCAGAAAATTCTGTTATACTACATCTCAATGAAAATAATTATTAGTAAAGAAAATCCTTGGACACTCACTCATCGTTTGTCTATTAACTATTTATAGAAATCGTTACATGAACTGAAAACAAACAAGAAAAAAATAGAAAGAGAGGAAGTATGAAAGAAAACTGAAAAAGAATAATGAGATTTGAACTTATAAAAACGAAATACGTCAAATCAATGAAAATAAAAACAAAATAAGAGTTAGAAAAATAGTTTAACTCAAAAATCCAAAATCAAACGAAGATTAACAACATCATAAAATATCATAAATGAAGAAATTATTAAGTATACAAATATCTTAAATATTAAGATATTTTAAATGAGTGTTGTGATTCAAAGATGATGAGACAAGAGTATTTGGCGATTATAGTGGTTGAAAGACTTAAAAAAGACAAAAAACTAGAAACAAAAGAAAACGTGGCAAAAAAAAAGAGAAAAAGGAATAAAGAGAATGTTCGAAGTAATTGAAAAAAAAGAAGAGAAAAGGAAAAAAAGAAATCCCGAAAAAAGAGGGGAAAAAAAAGGGATAGAAAAGAATAGCTAAAAATGAAATAAAAAGAAAATAAAAAAAATAAGAAAGCTGAAAAAGATAAGAAAAGAAGAACTAAAAAGACAAAGAAAAAAAGATGTCAACTACAAATGACCCTAATCAATTTGATATGAAATTAGTAAATGCTTTAATTGATATTAGTCATGGACCTGAGATGGTTGGATGTAAATCATTAGAAGTAATTATTGATTTAGTGTATCAATATCCTAATTCAATCGAAACATTAATATTTAGAGTTGAACAATTTATAGATGCAGCACCACCAGCATATTTATTAGCTGGATTATATCTTATTGATTCATTAATCCGATATCTTTCTGATGAGAATGCAATTACAGTAGAACAAAGACTAACAAGTAAATTATCAGAAATTATTAGAAGAATTTGTAATACACCATTAACAACAAGAGTTTGTTTTATTTTAAAATTTAAAAAAAA
>NW_008577681.1:0-17090 GCF_000257125.1 Entamoeba nuttalli P19
TTTTTTATGAAAAAAATGTATCAACATTATTTTAATAACTCCTAAAAATATAAAAGTAAAAAGATTAAATCATTTCATCTACATTTACTTTTAATCTTCTTTCTTGTCTTCTTTTTCTGATCTTTCTTCTTCCTTTTTTTCGTGGACCAAAGGTTGTATACATTAGAACCAACACACAAACATTAAAATCAAACCAAGCATTGAATCATCAATTATCATTTAGTCATGATGTTGTCTTTAATGACAAAATATTTATTCAAGACTAATTGGTTATCGTTTATGAATGTTTATTATGAATAATTATTAATGAAAGGTTGATTATTGTGGTAATATTATTTATTGAACGACATACAAGTATATTTGATAATGATAATTATGAATTTAATATATAAGGTATTATCAAGAAAAAAGTGATTGCTGAAATTGAAAGAAATGAAACATAGTCATCGTGTTATTTATATATTCAACATAAAATAATAATATAAAGAATGAGGAATTTAACTATTCAATAAAATCACAATAAAAATCAAATAATAACTTAAACGAAGAATAACTAAGTAGAAATAATTGAAAAGAATTTAGTTCAACAGAAATAACGTTAGTTGAAGAAACTGAATCACTCACTTCTTAGAATGAAGAAACACTAAATATTACGTAAGTCATAGGTAATGTGTTTTTTTTAATGCCTTGTTGATAATATCATAAACCATTTCTAATCAATAAGTATTTAAGAAGTTTAAAAGGGTTTTTATTAACAAGATCATTTTATTTAAAGAAATGTCTGATTCATGGATAACCAACTTTCAAGAAGTAATACTTTATTTTCCTTCATTAAATAAAATTAAAGAATTAATGCTAATTTCTCGTCGTGCACAAGTTGCTGTTTTAACGATGACTAACTGTCCATACAATATTATGTCATACAACACACCAATTGAAGTTAGTAGATTTTTTACAAGACTAAAAGTTTTAAACTTTCCAACAAATTATAGTACATTGCAAGCCAAAACCCTTCCAACAACTCTACCACTTATTTTCAGAAATATTGACTCACGATTTTTTCAACAATTTTTATTCAGTCGATTTGGTCAACATATTTTAAGAGTTAGTTTACAGAAAACCTTTATTACTAAATTACCAAAATATATTCATGTATTAGTCAACATTAAAACACTTGTACTATTGGAATCTTATCATCCTGAAGTGATTTTAATTATGGAAAAAACAACAGCCCAAAAATGTATTTTATATTGTGGAATAGCTGAACTTAAATCTATTGTTTCTCGATTTAATTTTAAAAAGAATTCTATTTCAAAATTCATATTTATTGTAGAGAAATGTGTTTATACAGAAGAACTTACTAATATATGTAAAGATATACCTCCTAAACATCAAGTATATGTTAATTTTTTATCTTATTCAACAAAGCAATTTTCATTTATTCCAAGATTAAGACAACCATTTATAACTTCTATTCTTACTGATTTTATTGATAAAGATGAAATGCTTATTAAAAAAACAATTAATAAAGCACAAATTCAATCAATAAAAATTATTGATACAATTAAAGAAATAGATTATTGTAGTCAAAAACCATTTAATATTAATTTTGATTCAATTATATCTGTTTATATCGCTTGTAAACAATCATCACCATTTATTATTGGAAAGAGTGTAAAAGACTTAATGGTTGAAGAATTTCATGGACCTTTATTATGTGATGAAGCACAATTACAAGATATCAACATAAAAAAATATTTTAATGGTTTACTATTTATTGATGACACTAAATTAAAACATATTTCAATTTCCGAATTACTTTTTGTAACTTGGAAACATTGTAATGAATTGATGAAAAATATAATATTTATCTCAAATTTATTACTTAATTCAAATCAAATGAATGACATTGGTACACCATCAAAGAATATTAAAGTAATATTTGAATGTGATAATTCTCTTATTCTTCCATGTTTTGATCATATTTTCTTTGGAAATAAAACATTATCCATTTCATTTACTCATTTTAATGCTTTGTATTTTAATACATTTCCAATTGATTCATTAACTGCATCATATTGGATTGGAGAATATGTTGATTTTTCTTGTATGAAAAGAGTATCATTAAAAAGTTGTACAATAAAACAATTACTCTTTCAAAAGAATATTTTTGAATCAATTGAATTAACACAATGTAGTATTGAAACTATTATTATAAACTCTGCTAATTTAATTAATTTAGAAAAATCAATATTTCAAAATATTATTATTGAATTTGTATCACATTGTACAATGACAGAAGTTAAAAGTGTATTATGTCAATTAAAAGAATGTTCATCCTTTATTAAGAAAGATTGTTTATTTAAAAAAATAGAATGTAATTTGAATTATTCTAATTAAATCCCTTCATTTATAATTCCATTATGTTTACTTCTTAATGCATTCAGCATACCCTGACTCTCTCATATTTTCCATTGAACAAAGTCTTTGTTTTCTACAATTTCCTTCACAAGAATTTGGTAGTTCAGTTGAAAAATGTTTCATGAATTTACTCCATGCAACATTATCATTCTTTAACATATAATGTAATCTACCAATTTCAGAATTACCAAGATTAACTAATCCATATTCTTCTTGAGTATTATAACTCTTGACCCAAGTATATTTATGTTCTGCATTACATTGATCAAGATCAAGATAGTATGTTGTATAATCAATAATATGTTTATCATTGAATTTATATAATCTTAAAGAAGGATTTGATCCTTTTGGAGTCATTGCTGGATTAATAATTACGCTATAAAATGGATCTTCACCAGGATATAAACGATATCCTTCAATATGGTTATGACCAGCTAAGTGACCAATAATAACATCAGAATATTCTTTATATAATTCTAAGAAATCCCGAGTGAAATATGGATTAACATCCATCATTCCTGTAATTTTAAGTCCAATAGATTCATGAGAAATAATAATTGCTTTTTGACCTTTCTCTCTCAATACTTTTAATGTAGCATTAAACCACATCATCATTTCTCCAGGATCTGTTTTTGGATATTCTCCAGAGTGTGAATTCATAATATCAAAATAAGCAGTCTGTAATGAAATAATATTTATTCCACTTGGTAATTGGTGAATATAATATCCTCCTTTTTTTGTAGTAGCAATTTCTTCAGGAGATAACCAATCTTTCCACCATAAACTCATATTATTTAACATCCATTGACTTTTTGGTGGAAATGCCCAAAAAGAAGTTTCAAAATAGTCATGATTACCAATTGATGGTAATACCGTAAATCCAGGGAGTCTTCGTTTAAGTTCATTATGGAACATTTCTAAATCATTAAGATTCCTTTTTTTAGTCATTTGGAACATATCAGATGGAATAACGTCCATTAACCAAATAACATTTTTAGATATATTTTCATGAGACTTAATGAAATCCATTCCAGACATAATTGTTTCTAAAGGAGCATGACACGAATGATGTCCACAAAATTGTGCAGTTTCAAAATTATTTCCTTTAGGTACTGAGTCTTCATGACAACACTACATTTAAATTAATAGATATTATTTTATTTATTATATGTTTCAAACAAACGTCAATACTTTTACAATGAGCATATCCTCCTTCAGCAAATTTAGAATCAAAGTGTGTATCAGAAATAACCCAAATATAATCTTCTATTGAAAGACACTGTACTATAAAAATGAAAACAAAAATTTTCATTTAAATTGATATTTTCAAGTTCTTTTTTATTTAATTTTTTTTATTATTACAAAAATAGTAAACTATTGGTATATATTACAATTTTTTTTTTGAATAATAAATAAATGAGATTCATTTCACTTTATACAATAATTGTAAGCGATCAAGTACTTGCTCTATGACTAAACGGTCTTTAGGATTTTGTTTCCAACAGTCACAAATAAGTTTGTATACTGAGTCTGGTATTTCATTAACTTGTTGTAGTCTTTTACCAGAAATAACAAATTCAGCAATGTTCCATATATATACAAATTTTTCTTTGTCATAAGCATCACCCCACTTAAAACATTCATACATTGTAATTGCAAATGAATAAATGTCAGCTTCTTTTTTATAATATTCTTTAGTTAATAATTCTGGTGCCATATAAACAGGTGTTCCTATTCCTTTTGTGAATGTCATATTTGTCATTAGTGTATTTATATTTCTTGAACTTCCAAAGTCTGTTAATTTACAATTAATTTGAACATCTTCAGATAGAAACAAAACAAGAATATTATCTGGTTTAATGTCTCTATGTAATATTCCATTTACGTGAAGATATTGAATTCCATTAGCAGCATCTATCATAAATTTAATTCGTAATTTAATAGGAATAGTTTCCTTTTTTAGACTAAACAAAGTTCTAATACTTCCATGTTCTGCATATTCAGTAATTAAATACCTTTTATTTTTAAATAAAACTGATCCATAGAAATAAATAATATAATCACTTCGAAATTTATCTAACATTGAAACTTCTTTCTCAAATTCTTCTTTAATTTTTATATTATATGACCTATCTTTCATGTCTTTAATAGCAACTATATGTTCCCTAAATCTTCCTTTAAAAACAATTCCACTAGTCCCTTCTCCAATTTTATTGTCAAAGATAATTTCGTCTATATCTAATTTTGTTGTAATTTCTGTTTCTCCTTTAAATTTAAGATATCCTACTTCTTCTTTACCACTATTAATTGATTGACAAACAATAGTTATTTTATTATTTAATTTAGAACTACATAATGGAGTAACTGTTAGTTTAAATTTACATGCCTCACCTTTTTTCAATAAGATGATAGCAGGATCTATTTTAATCAAAAACTTTCCATTCTTTTTATTTAATACAATCTGAATCTTAATTAAAGATGAACTAAAATTTCCTAGGTAGAAATATGATACACATGGTTGTTGTACTTTAATTACAATATCATGACCTTCTAACAAAAGAATATCACAGTTACATTGAATCCATTTATTAATTCTATACTTAAAATTTATTGAACTCTCTTTTATTTTAAATATAGTACAATGAAGATGTTGATGATGTTGAACAAGAAAATGTTGATATCTATTAATAATACAATAAAAAAATATTAATGTAACCACAAAGATACAAAAGATGAATATGATCATTAACATAACCAACCACCATACTATATAAGATGAACAATAAGTTCCATCATCACTAGGACGATACCAAAAAGAACATTTTTGACATTTTGATTGAAGAATAATTTTACAATGATCAATTCCTTCTAATGAAATACATCTTGATCTGCTAAATACCAACTCTTCATTACAAGAAGTACACTCATTATATTCATTACATGTACGACATGTTCCATTACATTGTTCACATGTATTAACATCATGAAAAAATCCATCTTTACATTGTGTACAACCAAATTGAGTAATTTCTACTGCACATCCTTGTAATGTATTTTTTGATAAACAACTTCCATTATAATGTTGATAATAATCATCAGCACATGTTAAACATTGTTCATAAAAACATGTTTTACATTCAATAGGACATTTGATACAATCAAATTCATTTAAAAAATAACCATCTTTACATAATGAACATCCACCAATAGGAGTAAAAATATTACATTTTCCAATTAATTCATTATTGGACCTACATTTACGATTTGATAAAAATGAAGTAGAATTACATGTTAAACAATAATTTTCTGATGAACACGTTTGACATTTTTCACAAATATGACAAGTATTTTGTTTTGTTAGATAATATGTATCTTTACATCTTCTACATGGCATTCCTTGATAATATTGTTGGCAATGTTCATCTCTAAGTGCACATGAAATTCCATCAAAATACATTAAATCCTCACATTTAATACATTCATTTCCATTATATAAAATACAATTATTAATTGGTTCAACACAATGATGATTAATATCAAGTATTTTATTTCCATTACATCCTTGACATATACCATTTTGTATTACATTACAATTTTGTTCTAATACACATTTTCCATCACTAATAAAATATCCATTTTCACATCTCTTACATCTTTCTTTCTCACATAAAATACAATGAGAGTCAAAAGATAAACAAGAAATACATTTATTAAATGATAAATAATAACCATCTTTACATTCAAATTTATTTTTTTTATTTGAATCAAAAACACATTCTTCTTGATTAATATAAGAATGAAATAAACATTCTAAACATTTTGTATTTGTACAAAATTCACAGTTATTGTCATTACATTCTTGACATTTAAATGATGTATTTAAATACCCAAAAGAACATTGAACACATCTATTAACAATAGCAACTAAACAGTCTGATTCTATTAAACAATTCCCTTCATGAAGAATATACCCAGGATCACATAATATACAAACTCTTTCATTCGTTTTTACATTAAAAAGATCCCATATACAATTAGAATAAATGCTTTGAACTAAATCAAGTCCTGAAGGAATGACGCCTTCCTCAATACATGTTTTATTCATTAATTTATATTTTTCAAAGCAAATAAGACAATAACAAATTTCATTGATACATTCAATGACATGACAATTATTTATTGATTGATTTTGATTAATAATCATAGCAGTATTTGTAATAAGAACATATCTTCCAGATATCGATTTAATTGAAGAATTAATTGATTGGATTAAAATTATAACTTCTTTTAATGACTCAATTGTTAAATTAATATTATTTAAAGAAAGAATTGATTCAACAACTGCATTATCAGAAATAGTCAGTGTTGCTTGTCCTCTCTTAAAAAAATTATCAATACTTATTGTGTTAATGAGTGAAGTATAATTGTAAGTAAATTTAACATTTAAAAAATTTGAAGAATATAAATCAGATAATTGCAATTTATTGCCAAACTGAATAAAATTACATTCTTTAATTATTTGAATTTTAATAGAACATTTAATACAATAGAAATATAATTCTTTAATTTTTATTAATGAAAGAATAATTAAAGAATGTGATGAATAAATATTTGTATTTGGTAAATTTATAAATTGAAAATTAGCATAATCAACGTCTATTATCAATGAACATTCTTTATTTAATTCTTCACATGGACAATGAGGAAAAGTAAATGGATATGAATAATCTGATAAAGATAATGATGATTTATATATTGTTCCATTCATATGACATTTAACTGAATAATCAAATGAAATTGAAGAAGAACAATATCTAATAAGACGTTGATTACTAACTAATTGAAGAGTATTTCCAAGAATTGGAAAATCGGTTGATTTGTAATCATTTGAACTTGAATCATTATTTAATACAGATGAATCCATTAATGAAAATATATCAATACATCCATTAAATGAAGTTGGAATAATAATATTAAACATTTTTTTATCTAGTTGTAAATTATTACATCTCCATCCTTCGAATAATGGAATATTATCATTATTTGGATAAATAACCATTGAACCAAGTAAATGCCACTGTCCATTCGCAATAATTTTTGCTCCTTTATTAATTGTTATTGTACCTTTAATTTGTATATTTCCATTCACTGTTAATAAAACATTTGAATTAAGTTGAAGTGATGTAAAAGTCATAAAATATTGTGATGTTATTGTTACACTTGAATAAACAAATAAGTTACCAAATGAAAGAATGTCATTCCCTTGAAACTTTGTTTCCCAATCACCATATAATATATAATCACACCCATCTCCACTATAACTACATTCCTTATCTAATTTTTGTGTATTAGAATAAATAACACACTGACATCCATTCGTTAGACATATAAAAAAAAATATATTTATAAGTGGCGTCACACTTGTGATCACCATGATTAAGATTTTATTTTTGTGTTTTTTATTATTCTTTTCTTTTACAAACCTATATCGTTCTTTAATTTTTTGTACTTTTATTTCTTGAAAATTTCTCATTTTATATAAATAAATTTTTATTATAAAACATTTTTTGATTTACTTTTGTTTTATGACTAAAGTATCTTTTTGAGAAGTTACAACAACTACTTCCTCTAAAATACAAACATAACTCTTAACAACAAATTGTCATTGACTTTGAAACAAAAGAGTAATTTCTTTTTATAACTTAGTTTTAAAGATGAAATTAAGTAATTAAAAAGAACAAAAAGACTGATATATTAATAGTATATTTTGTTTGTATGAAACTAAACATAATCATTAAATTGAATAAAGATCAATTTTATGTATTATTCGAAAAACCCTGTTCAAAAATTTTAATTGTATATCCGAACTTAGATTCAATCTTATCACTATGTCAGCTGTTCATCTTACTCAATCTTATATTAAGTCATCTCAAAACACTGAAATACAATTTAATGTTTTTGCACAAAAATACCAACATATTCGTAGTCTTGGAGATAAGCCATTATTTAAATTCATTAAGGCTGATGGAAATGAACCTGCTGTAGAATACAATTTATTCCAATTTCAAGATAAAGTAGATATAATCTCATCTGCACTCTATACAACACTTCATTTAAAAAGAAAAGATGTTATTGCTATATACTTGCCCAATTGTGTCCCCTTCATTATTATGGAAGCAGTAATAGAATCTTCTGGATTTATTATGATGCCATTCAATCCAACATATACTTCTGATCAATTATCTCGTTTATTCTCTCGAGTAACACCAAAGTTAGTTGTTACTATAAAACGGTTCCTTCCAAACATTCGTAGTTTTAATAAAGAAGTCAAAGCACTATTAGTTGATGCTTCACTAGAAGAAATAAATTTTATGAATGACTCTTATCTTTATTCATTGTCTTCTCTATTACAAGTACCAATTAATAAAGAGCTTCTTCAAAATGAAAGAAATCAAATTCAACCAGAAGATGAATTATTCTATGGTTGTACTTCTGGTTCAACAGGAATTCCAAAAATATGTGTTTATACAAATAGAGAATTTACAGGAAATATTGTTTCAATTAGTTCTCAAGTTCCACCAGATGAACGAAAAACATTAGCCTTTATTCCTTTTTTTACTACTACAGGGCACATTGTATTATCAACACTTATATTAAAAGGATATTACCATGTTTGTATGGATAAGTTTAATACTGAAAAGGTTTATGAAATTGTTCAAGAAAATAAAATTACTAATATTTCTGGTGCACCTTCTGCTTTTATGGCAATACTAAAACACCCAAATAGATCTCATTATGATCTTTCTTCATTGAAAGAAGTAATTATGGGAGGTGCTGTAGCGTCAGATTCTTTTATTGAGTCTTGTAGACAAATCCTTCATTTAGAATTTTGTTGTAGTGGATTTGGAATGACTGAACTTTGTGGGTTAATGTATAAAATGCCATCTAAAGCAACTCATATTCCTGCTGGTCCAGTTGCTCATTATGAAGTTAGAGTAGTTGACCATGAAACTAGAGAAATTTTACCTATTGGACTTGCTGGAGAATTAGAAGTACGTTCTCCTATAATGATGAAAGAGTACTTGAATAATCCTGAAGCCAATAAACAAGCATTCACTGAAGATAGATGGTTTAAGACTGGAGATGAAGCAGTTTTAGAAGAAGATGGATTTATGAGAATTACTGGAAGAGTTAAAGAAATGATTATTAGAGGAGGTCATAATATTTGGCCAGCTGAGATTAATGACACTTTAATTAAACATCCAAAAATTCAAGAAGCTGCAGTTATTGGAATTCCAGATAAAATTCAAGGTGAGACTGTTGTAGCTTTTGTTGTTATTAAAAAAGGTTGTTCATTTGATAATCTTGAAAAAGAGTTGAAAGAGTTTTTGAAAGAAAAACTTGTTCCATTTTCTATTCCAACTTATATATTTGCTATTGAAGACATGCCTAGAACATCTTTTGGAAAAGTGTATGCTCCAAAATTAAAAGAAATTGTTAAAGATTGTATTAAAAAGAGATGGGAAACTCTTATTCAAGAAAATCATAATCCAGTGATAACTCAAGAAGGAAAAGAAATTGCTCAGTTATGGGCAGATATGTTTGATATTCCAATCAATGCATTATCAAGAGATTCTAATTTCTATAATTGTGGAGGAGATTCTTTTGTTGGGTCTCAAACAGTTACTATTATTAGAAAGTATGTTAAAGATGCACCATTTAATTTGTTAATATGTAAACAAACCCTTGGTGAAATTGAAGATTATATTGCTCATCCAAATGAAAATGTTATTGACACTGGTAAAGTTCTTAAAGAAGACATTGAAAAATTAAATCAAATGAGTGAAGAAGAATTATTTGGAGTAGAGCATTATAATGAAGAAAATGAAAATAGAGATGCTATTGTGATTACTGGTGCATGTGGATATCTTGGAGTTTATATCGTTGATGCTGTAGCTAAGAATAAAAACATTAAAAAAATTTATTGTATTGGAAGGAGTGTTGATTTATCAGAATTAAATAAGAAAATGATATCAATGATGAGAAATGTCGGATTACAAAAGAGTGAAATGATTGAAATGATTGTTGGAGATGTTTCTAAAGACCATTTTGGTATCGAAAATACAAAATATAATGAAATGAGAGAAAGAAGTAAAGTCATTATTCATTGTGCAGCTATTGTTAATTGGAATAAATCATACTCACAACTAAAAGAAACAAATGTTAATGGTGTAATCAATGCAATTAAATTTGCAGGTAAATCTATTATATGTAGTTATATTTCTACTATCGGAGCTGCATTAAATCAAAATGAAACAATTTCAGAACAACTTCCTGTTTCTTCATTTGGTTATATTCAATCCAAGTGGATGGGTGAAAAGATAATAGAAAAAGCAATGAACTTAGGTTATCGTGTTAATATAATGAGACCTTCATTTATTGTTGCAGATTCAACAAAAGGTATTTGTAATACTGACGATTTCATTTATAAATTTATCCGTGTTTGTGTTATGAACAATATTGGATTATCAGGACCAGCTTTAGATCTTACTCCAGTAGACAAGGTAGCAGAGGTTATAGCAAAGAATTGTATGGTTGTTGGTAAAATTATCAACTTACTTCCTCAACAACAAGTCCACACAGAAAAAATCTTTTCTATTTATAATTCTCTCTATCATTCAATCCCAATTTTCAATTATAATGAATGGATAAATAAATTTACTGAACTTGCTCATTCTGAATGTGTAGATGCAATCAATTTAATACCTTCATTGTATGTATTAAAAATACAAGCCAAGCTTCAATCTAATTATTTGAAAGAAACAAACCAACAAATGGTTCTCAACTTTAATGATGAAATGATATCTTTGAACTTAAATAAGTTAAGTAAAATAGGGTTCTTTACTCCATCTTGTAAGGGGCTTATTTCTCGCTCAAAGTAATTAATTCATTTATTAATTTTTTTAAACTTAATTTCAATAAAAAGTATTATAAGTTGTTGATATTAAAACTTATTTTTTAATCATCTTAAACAGTTTATTATTTCATCAAAGGTTAGAATTGAAACAATTAACAATAAACATTTCCTATTGTAGTTATTGATTTATATTATGAAAAGTAATTATTCTTTTTTTTATAAAAGAAATATACTTTATAAACCATGTTAAATTTAAAAACGTAAAAAAAAAAGAATTGTTCATTTAATAAGACATTATGTGTTATAATGATAATTATTAATAATTAATAAGACATTAAATTAGTTATTTATATCAATATCCCCAATGATTCTTTTTGTTTCTTCAATATCATCAGTTATTTTTCTTAATAATTTTTTCTTTTCAATTAGTTCTTCTTTTTCTTTATCATTTAATTCGTGTTTATGTTGAGAAATATAATGTTCAAACAAATTTTTTAACTTAGTGCATTCATGAATTCGATGTTGTATTTTTTCTAATTCTTTAATTTCTTTTTTTACAATATCCAAATAATTATCTGAGAAACAATTATTGTTTAATGAAATTTCTTTTTCTAATTTAAAAATTTGATGATTATCTGATTTATTAGAACATTCAATTGCTCTTAAATAGTTTCTAATAACCCAATTGTATTTATACTGACCAATTCTTTCATCTTTTTGTACTTTACTAGAATTCTGGAAAGGAAATACATAATCATCATTATCACTTATAACAATGTCATAGGGTTGATAACAATAGAACCATCGTTCTAGTCCAATAGAAAGATAATTTGAATATATTATTTCATCTTTAATAACTCCAATACAATTTTGATTAATTTTAACTTCAGTAATAATTGACTTATTTTTATTTTCAACAATAAGTTCTCCACCGTTTGTTAATTGATCAACTTCTGGATATAAAACATTATCAATTTCAATACTTTCTTTCTCAATAAAACGTTCAATAGATAAATATAAAAAATTTTCTTCTATCTCATTTAATAGTCTCAATTTTGTTCCTACTTGTACTGCTACTAAAGCAGCTCCTTTTGCAACAACACATTCTTTATTCATTGTATTTTTTACATTTAAATGAAGTTTATTTTCAATAATGGTTTTAATACAACCTAATCTAGAACCACCTCCAACAAATTCTATATCAGTTAAATGTAAATTAATACGTTTTTGAGTTGTTTCAATAATCCTTTGTACTAATAAACAAATAGCTTCATTATATTCTTCAAACCAACTTTCAAATTCAGTCTTAGTAACGTTTTCAATAAATTCATTATTGTTATTTAATTCAATTTTTAATGTTGATTCAAGTACATTTTGACTTGAAAAAGAGAATTTAAATTTATTGATATCTTCATCAATCTTATTATAAAATTTTAATTTCTTTTCTTCATCTAAAGATTGTATAAATTCTTTTAACTCTTCTTTTTCACTCATTAATTCAATACATTTATTTTTAATTATATAACTATAATCTCTTCCCCCAATATTTATACTTTCATTTGATATAATTTCTAATGAATTTGAATGAAACCTAAATACTGAACAAGTTGTTTCAGAGTCTCCAACATTAAGAACCATTTGTGTAGTTTCTTTATTATTTATTGTATTAAATGATGTTATGTCATATGTCCAATAATAAAGTCCAACACAAATACAATCTTCAACACATTGTAAACATGGTATTTTAGCTAATTCGCATGCATATTCAATACTTCTTCTATCTTGAAATGAATAATTAGATGATATTGATACAACACAATAATCTGATTGTGTTATTTCTTTTATCATTTTAAACATTTCAACAAGCATACTTTCAATATGAATATTACCAATATCACCACATTGTAAAATTCCATTTTCATCACATTGAACATTTGAAAATTTATTTTCTTGACTCTTTAATTCACTATTATCAACTTGAATTAATTTTTTTAATCCAATAATACAATTTTTTGGTCTTCTTTTAATTTGACTTTCATTTCTATCAACACCACATCGAATTTCTTTTTTAATACATGAGATACAATTCGAAATTGAATGTTTTCCTATTGGTGAATCAATTATATCAACACCTCCATTATAATATTTTCCAATAACTATATTTTCATTTCCAAAATCAATACCTATAATAGTGTATCTTTGTTTTCCTTTTTGTTGACTTGTACGCATCCCTTAAAGTAATTTCTTTTTTTTTAGTTCATTTTATATTTCTTATTTACTTTCATTAAAAAACAACAAAAATTCAATTCATTCTGTCGATATTAAATGCTCCACTGGAACACAAGATAAATCTAAACTTGCTTTACAACAAATAAACTGTCCTGTTGCCATCTCTTTTGCAATTGGATAATCAACAATACTGTTTGGCTCTGCAAAATCAAATCTTGCTGAAACACTGCTTGAGTTAAACCGTTGAAAAGCTTCACTACATTTTTGAGGAGAATCATATTTAATAAATCCCTCACTAAATAATAAGTATCATTTACTTCTTTTAATATTCACTATTATAATACAAACGATGGAGATAACATTTCAATTGCTTGTACTTGTATTTTAATTGAATTAAATTCAGAAATAACAGTTCCAATATCACTCCAATTGGATAAACCATAAAAGAATAATGTGTCAGTCTGTGGTTGATTCATGAAATACTATTTTCTTAGTATTTTTATATAAAATAAAATAATAATAAAATTTATAATTTAAATATAGTTTAAAATATAAAAGAAATTGATAAGTCATAATTGATCTTATTAAATTAATATGAACAATCCTCAAAATGAAGGAAAGATTTTAACAAAAAAACAAAAAAAGAATAAACGTAGAAATGGAAAACAAATATCTCCACTAAAAGAAGAAAGAATGAATTACTTATTTTCTATTTCTTCATTAATGACACAATTTCACCCTGTTACTGGACAACACTGTGGATTGTCCATTCGAAATTTAGCTCATAAATATGTTTCAAGAATATCTAAAACATGGAAACGAAAGTATTGTACAAAATGTTGGATGCCATTAACTTATTCATCATTTAAAACACAGTGTTTGTTTTTTTTATGTTTTATTTAAATTGGATGACTAAGCACATAGTAATAAATGGTAAATATTTTATTGTAACACATTGTTGTTGGTGTCATCATAGAAGATTATTCTATTTACCAGAAGATCCTAATGAGTAATCAATTGTGAGTGATTTGTATCTTTTTTTAAGAGTTATTTTTCATAAAATAGAAGAAAAGTTGAGATTGAGTTAAAATTAACAATCATCAGTTTATTTTTAATTATAAACCATAAACGTTAATGAAAGGAAAAATAGAACTAATAATAATATTACCAAAAACTAAAAATAGTATTTTAAGAGAAGTTTCAATTATTTAAAGTAAAAAAGAATTACCAGATGTAAAAGGAGACCAAACGAGATGGAACCCACTAAAGAAAAAAAAGACAAAGATGAAGAGAAACAAAGAAAAAAAGAAGAAAAAGAAAAGAAAAAACTTGAAAAAGAGCAAGAGAAATTAAAAAAGAAAGAAGAAAAAGAAAAGAAAAAGAAAAAAGAAAGTCAAACAAAAGAAGAGAAATATGCACCTAAAAAAGATAGATCAAAACGAAGAACATTATTTTTCTTTAAGAAAAAAGACAAAAAAGAATTACCAAAAAGTTTAACACCAGAATTACCTAAAATTAATAAAGAAATACAATCTAATGGTTTATATCAACCAGTTGAACAAACAATAATACCAAAAGAATTAACAAAACAACGTACTGATTTACAAACCGATGCTTCTAGGAATAGTACTTCTGATGAAATTCATTTATTACCAAAACATGTTTTAGAAAATGTTTTAATGGTATCTACTCAAATTGAAAAAAAATTTAATTTTTCTGAATACCAAGAAGAGATTGATTCATTTAGAATGTTAAACCTTAATCAAATAGCATATGTTGGACGTGATTTATATTTATCTTCTTTAATCGATGTACTTCATTTATTACCTTTAATTTATGATAAAGAATATGCTCGACAATTATTGTTTTATTCTCACGAATTTGACCCAGAAGAAATACTAACTGATTTAGTCTCTTGTTTTGCTAATTCATTTGATTCAACAAAACCACAACGTGAAAAATATTGTACAAATTGTGTTAAAATTATTTCTTCTTGGTTAACAACAAGAGGAGATACTTTTACTAATGAAAAATTATTACTTCTTGTAAGAGATTTTGTTGAAGTTTTAAAACAACTTGTTACTACAAATGGATTCTTACAATCTGCTGTTGATGAAGTAGATAGTAATTTAGAAAAAGTATTTGTTTCTAAAGGAGTTGTTTCTATTCAAAAACGAGTGTTAAATCAAGTAAAAGTAGTTGGTCAAGAAGGGGATATAACATTCCCAGAAATTACAATTTTAGATGAACAATGTCTAGATTTAATTCCTGAACAACTTGCCATTATAGAATTTATGTTTTTATCAAGAATTAATCCATATGATTATTATTGTTATTTAGATAAACAAACAAGAGAGTCATCAACAGTAAAAAGTTATATTTATTGGCATAATTTAATATCTCAATGGGTTGCTTATGAAATATGTAGACATGAAGATATTGACAAAAGATATGAATGTATTACAATGTTTTTCCAATTATTAATAAAACTTATTCAAAAGAAAAACTTCAATTCATTTGTAAGTGTAATGAATGGATTAAAACACCAAACAGTCAAAAGGTTAATGCATACTTGGAATAAATTAACTAAAAATGATTGGACTGTTTATCAAGACTTAGAAAGTGTTCAACAAAGTATTAGGACTAACAATTCATCTATCACTTTACAACCTCCTTGTGTTCCTGATTTTATGCAACAAATTGAAAGAATGCAAAAGATGTATGATAAAAAGAAAAGAGAAAAAATTATTTCTTCAACTAATTTAAATGAAAATAATGAACCAGAATATATGATTGATCTTTCAAAATATGCTAGAATAGGTGCAGTGATCGATGTATTAGGAACATATTCAGTTGGTTCAAATTATAAAGAAAATAAACAAATGCATGAATTCTTCAAATCAACTTTGCAAAAATTACCATTAGACGATTTCAGTCTTTTAGACCTTTCCTTAAAAGTTGAACCTCCTCAATAATAATTGTTTTCTCAGATTGTTTCGCTAACTCATATAATTCATAGTAAAATAATGGTAAAATTTTAATTCAATGTAGTTCTTTATTTTTTATTCTACAAATTATTTATAAGATGTTTAAAATAATTCTTTCATTTCATAAACTTTTTTTTCTCTTTACTTATCATTTTTTCTATCTCTAATTTAAGAATCTTAAAAACAAAATCTTCGGTAAAATAGAGAAGATGCAAGAAAATAAATTAATTACTTATCAATATAAAGAAAAATAGTCTCTCTATGACTCTAATAATTGAACATTCTTATTATTTCCTTTTTCTATCTCATCTATGAAAATATAATTTTATTATTTTTTTATAACCAAGATTATTCTTTTATATTCAAAATATTTTGAATGAAGACAATCATTTATTTTTAGTACCACCAAATAAACTTGAATAACATTGATTTATCTATCATTATGTAATGAAATTAAATTTACAATTAAATAACATTTATGAAATAAAAAACTTCTTGTTATAATATAAAGAAGAAATTATTTAACAAAAAAATAA
>NW_008577682.1:0-10664 GCF_000257125.1 Entamoeba nuttalli P19
TGAAATTATTTAAGAGTTTATGACTTATTAATGATTGTTGACTGTTTTTAATTAAAACTAACAATAGAAACAAATATTTTCAATTAATTATTTTTCATTTTAAATAAAAGTCAAATGATGAGATACATTTCATTTATAATTTCTTTGATATGAAAAAACCACATCAAAACATAATTTACATCTAATTTAATAATCTTTGTATATTTACATTATTGTTTTATTGAAATATTTGTTTGTAAAGAATATTATAACTTCATATCCAAATGTAATGAAATAATCAATTGTTTACTTAAATAAAATAATACTATGAGTGTGTAATATTAAACATCATCATTCTTTTTCTTTTTTTTTGTTCTGATGAAAATAAATGAATTTTTATTTCTTTTTGACTATGTTTCATTCCTTTTTATTTCAAATATTTCATTTTTAATACTTACTAAATAATATTGATAATTCTTAGTAGTATCATCAATTGATTATTGAATGTTTGGAAATGTTTCTATTACTTCTTTAATTAGTTGATTGTTGTTGATTAACGCTTCCATTTTAATTTGATGTTGATAAGTTCAAAATATGAATGTTTAAATAATTAATACCTATCAAATCTAAACATTAAACTAGAATGATGCAGAATAAATAATATAATAAAAATATGACATTTAATATTTTTGATAGAAATAGTATTTTGCTTATCTTGTAATTGATATTCTTTATTTCTTACAACTATTTATTAATTTAAAAAACTATCCTGATTGAATTAATCATAATCAAAACAGAAAAAACTCTTCAAACAGAAGTAATTCAAAAAGAAAAAAACAATAAAAGAATAAATTAAAATAAAGAAACTATAAAGGAGAGATATAAATGAATTAATTTAGCTCTTTGAAATAAAGAAAATGAAGTAATAATAATAAGAAGCTTCGATAAAGGAAACTTATAAACAAAACATAAATTATAAGAATGAACATTCAAACAACTATTTTAAAAGAACAAATAACAATAAATGAAATAAAAATAATAAATATAAAATTCAACAATTGTTAAAATTAAAATGAAAGATTAAACTTTCAAATCTGTGAACTAAAAAATGAATGACATAAACATAAATACAATAGTAAAGTATAATTATACTGTGTGTTTCTTATTTCAATAATGAGTGGTTATTTATAAATTAAATAAAACGAAATAAATGATGATACTAAAAAACATAAATTTAAAGAAAATATTTAAAAACAAATTTTTGCTTAATAATAAAATATATTTATTTAAAGAGAAAAGCTAAAACTTATTAAAGAACAAGTAATATCAAAAAAAGGGTAGGTAATACTACAACTAACAATGGCACCAGTAACAATAATACAAAACAAACACCTAACAATTGATAGTTAGGTCATATATATTAACACAATTTCATTCATAAGAAAGTAATATAAAATATAAAATAAAAAAAATGTGTGGGACCATTTGTTTAGTCTAACATGCATAATGAGGTGGTAGACGAATCAGAAAATATCTTGTGATGAGAAAGAAAAGTGAATAAAAAATCCCGTCTTGACAAAATAAAATAGAATATTCTACCAAAACTGACAAATATATTTTATTTTTGTTTTGTTGTTATTTTTCATTTCATAAATAAAAAAGTATTTTTTACGAAAAAAACAATGAACTTTTGATAAAAGCTAAAAAATAATAACACGAAATTTTAAGAAAATTTTGAAAAAACCCGAAAAAATAAAGAACTTAAAAAAAAAGACAGGAATAATAAAAAATAAACGAAGAAATAAATTAGAAAATCTTAAAAACAAAAAAAAAATAAGAAAGGATGACAACTGCACGAGAACAATTAACTAAATTACAAAACACAATTTCTAAACTTCCTAAAGACAATCAAAATATTTACCAAGAAATATTTGCTTTATTATCTGATTTTAATTCAAGACTTGAAAAGTTAGAAGGATGTAAGTTATTAGAATCTAGTTCTGAAAGAGAAAATAAACACACACCTCGTATTTCAATTACTGCTTCTACTAATTCTATCTCCTATTCTACATCTGAAATCCCTGAAATTAATTCTGACCTTTCTTTGCTAAGACAGTGGACAGGTAAACAAACTTTTAGATTATTGTTTGATTCTAGTCGTGATGGGTTGCTTCCAGCTGCATTTAATACTACAACATCTTTAATAGCCAACATGATGGTCATTGTTATCTCATCAGACAATTACATATTTGGTACTTTTAATTCTTATTCTGTTCCACCACCACCAGTATCTTCTGATACAACCTATATTGAAAAAGACCCTAATTTTTTTGTCTTTTCATTGAAAAACCCACATGGAATTGCCCCAACTCGATTTTCACGAAAAAGACTTTCTACTACCTTAAGGATTTGTCCATCAGATGGAGATATTGTTGTTGGTGCATCTGACTGCTTCAGTATTATTCCTAACAACTCTTATATTATTCCAACTTTTGGGTCATATTATATTGATACAACAGGAAAAGGAGCTGATGTTTTTGTTGGTAATCATTACCCATCAAGGTTTGGTGTTAAAAAAATGTACGCTATTCAATGGGTTTAGGTCGTTTTTCACTTAAAAGATTTAGTTAGTAATTACATCTCACCCTTTCATTAACACCTTATTTCTTTGGTTATATGATTTGGTAATAAAAGAATGATAGTTGTACTATTGTTTTTGATAAAATAAACCTAAAAGATTTTAATTGAGTAATTTGAGAATTTATTCCTAAATTCCTAATACGAACGTTCTAGCAGATTAGAACGAAAAGGAAGAGGATCTCTAATATCTCAAAAACTATTCATGACAACTAATTACTTTGAAGGTCACAACAGAATTATTGGTATGGTTCATGTCCATGCTCTCCCAGGAACACCTAATTACTCATCAACCGCTGGAAGATGTAGAGCAATCATTGAAAAGGCTGTAGAAGAAGCTACTGTTTATCAGCAATGTGGCTTAGACACAATTATGATAGAAAATATGCATGATGTACCTTATTTAAATAGTACTGCTGGACCTGAAATTACTAGTGCTATGAGTATTGTTGGGTATGAAATAAAACGACAATTAAACCTTAGAGTTGGTGTTCAAATTCTTGCTGCAGCAAACAAACAAGCAATGGCAGCTGCATTTTGTTCTGGATGTGATTTTATTAGAGCAGAAGGCTTTGTTTTTGGTCATGTTGCTGATGAAGGTTACATTGATTCTAATGCAGGTGAATTGTTAAGATACAGAAAGATGATTGGCGCTGAAGATGTGTTAGTTTTTACTGATATTAAAAAGAAACATTCTGCCCATTCTATCACTTCTGATGTTAGCTTAATTGATACTGCAAAAACTGCTCAATATTTCCTTTCTGATGGTATTATTATTACAGGTACTTCTACTGGTGTTAAAACTGATCCACAAGAAGTTCGTGATGTAAAAAAATCAGTTTCTATCCCAGTCTTAGTTGGATCTGGAGTAACACCTGAAAACGTTAATGAGTATTCTAGTGCTGATGCCCTCATCGTTGGTTCATATTTCAAAGTTGATGGATTCTGGAAAAATGAATTGAGTAAGGAAAGAATTCTCAAATTAATTTCTGCTGTCAATGAAAATTAATCTTTCAAATTCTTTTTGTGAATTGTTTGTTGATATTTTTTATAAACCTCTCTTTTTTGAATTTTTTTGAAAAGTATTAGTTTCTCAATTATTTCTTCAAATTTTTATTTCTGTAATAACATCTTTTACTTTTTAAAGATAAAAAATACTTAACCATAAGAAGAGACTGGGATTTAAGTAAAACATAAAAACCTTCTTTTTTATGCTATAATTAATGACTTTTTCTTTTATAAAAAAATATGTTCAATCTGTTCAACAAAGGAAAAAATATATTAATACTAATCCAATGTATTTGTTTTTTTTTGTAATCGTTATATTTTGTTTGCAAGTTGATTAATTTAAAAAATATGTTGTAAACATTTATTTCAACAGAAAAATATTGAAAAGTCACTTTTAAAGTATTTTTAATCTTATTTTATATCAAATAAACAATTTATTTATTTTTTATATGAGAGTTATTAGTCATAGACATACTTATCTGTTTAGAGGTTATTTGAAATAAATAAAAAACTTTTGTGGTATTGTAATGAGAAATACTTCCGAAAAACAAATAAATTTAAATAGTTATATATAACATTATTATATTAAGAAATACAAAAACCCTAAAAAAAAAATAAAGAAGGTTTTAGTCAAAACAAAGAGAAGAGATGAATGTATATGAATTGGAAAATATATTTGGTGTAATCAATAATTCAGGAAATATATGTTTTGCTCCTGATGGGATTTCTTTATATAGTTGTACTGGAAATAGAATTCATGTAACAAACCTTCAGTCACATGTTTCTTCTGTTTTTCCTGTTGAAACATTTCGGCCTATCAAGTTAATTGCAATTGACTCAAGAAATAGTGTCATATTAGTTATTGATGAAACAAATTTTGGAATACTAATATCAGTTGCAACACGTACAGTTCTTTCTTCTATTAATTTTAAAGATGATGTGTTATGTGTTAAATTTTCACCAGATTATCCTTTATTTGCATTAGGATTTGAAAAGAAAGTTGAAATATGGAGAATTCCAGTTTTAACTAGGCCTGTTTCTTTTACTTTAGTAAGACAATACCGATCATTTATTACTAATTCGAAAATTATTCATATTGTTTGGAGAAAAAGACGAGTTATTGTGTTTACTGATGAAAATAGAGGATTAATTTTAACATCAAAAGGAGAAATAAAACATAAAATTGCATTTTGGAAATTACCTGTAGTTGCTTGTGAATATATTAATAACCATTTATATATTGTATCACCATCTGGAGTTTGTGCTTCATATGAGTATAATAAAGAAACAAAAAACTTTGAACAAATAGAAAAGCAATTAATCATTCCACCAAAAAATAGAATTCATTTTGCTGCATTTGGTGGTTCTATACTTGCTGCAAATATTGATGGTGAAATTAATATTTTTGAGACAACTCAGTTTACTAAATTACATGCATATAAATGTGATTTTAAATATGTTAGTCTTGCTGTTTCAAATACAGGCAATTGTATTGCGTTAGGAAATAAAGAATATGATTTCCTTACGGTATATGAGTGGAAGACAGAATCTTATTTAATGAAATCTGTTGGTCATAGGACTGCTATTCTTTCTCAAACCATTTCTCCAAATGGTCAATATATTGCTACAGGAGATGGACAAGGTAATTTAAATATATGGATGATTGGTTCAGGTGAATGTATTGCTAATTTTAATATTAAACAAGAAGGAGATGTTGGAGAGGATTGTGCTGTTAGAGGAATTGCTTTTGCTCCTAATTCTCTTTCAGTGATAGGGGTTGGTGGAAATGGTAAAATTATGGTTTATGATCTTATTAAAAAGAAATGCTATCGAGCACTTCATCCTGACACTCATCAACTTGATGGAATTGTAATTGAACCAAGGGATGGAGATATTGTTGCTGCCTATTCATCAGAAGATGCAAAAGTCTTTTTGTATTCAATTCGTACTTCTAAGTTACTTGATGTATTAACTGGACATGCAGGACCTATTACAGATATTTGTATTCACCCAGTTACATCAGAGCTTGCAACCTCTTCATGGGATAAAACTGTTAGATGTGTTAATTTCTTAAATGATCTTCAAACAGAAGTTATAGATCATCCATCAGAAGTTATGTCAATATCTGTTAATTCAATTGGTACAATGTATGTTTCAGCCTGTAGAGATGGTTATCTTTATTTATATGGATGTGATGATAAATCGATGATTGGACTTATTGCATATAGAAATGATTTAGTTGGTGGTATTAAGTTATCAACAACTGCAGCTCCAGATACTTTAAGGGATGGAAGTTCATATAATCCAACACAAATTATGGCAAGAAAAGAAAAATATGTAAGTTCTGTAAAATTCCTTGCAGATAATGATGAAATGGTTGTTTGTGGTGGGAATAGTAAATATGTAGCATATTACAATGTTATTTCTAAATCATTAGTATATAAGTCTTTTGTAACAAAAGACTATTCATATTCAAATATCTATGATTTCGTTACAAGTAAAAAATTAAAACAAAACCTTGATAAGAAAACAAAAAAAATAATTCAAACTAAATCAATTTGTGTTTCACCTGCTGGTAAAACTCTTAGTATTTTAACTGATGCCGGAGTCCAATTATATACATCAGGAAATCATGCTTTCCAACCTTATTGTCTTTCAGAAGCTATTACACCTGAAGCAGCTTTAGAACATTTGTCTAATGGAAATTTCCTTTCTGCCTTCATTTTCTCAGTCCATCTAAATGATAAAAATTTGATAAATCAATCATTTAGATCAATTCCTATGGAAGAAATAGTTAGTGTTGCAAGTAGAATTCCAATTGCCCTTCTTTCTCGTGTTTTAGAATATTTAACTAAAGAAGTAAGTGGATTACTTTTCCACAGAGCAGTCTTTTTCACGGCAGCACTACTTAGATTCCATATTAATACATTAGTTAAACCAAATATCTCTCTTGCACAAACAGCAATTCCATCATCTTCTGAATATCTTCCACATTTACGAAATTTATTTAAAGCACTTAGTCTTACTTATAAGAAGATGTCAACTCAAAGTCAACAAGCACTTGCGTTATTAAATATGTGTTTACAAATGTCTCATTTTCTTATTAAAAAAGAATCAGATGAAATTGTATCAGAATCTGAAAAGAAAGAAGAAATGAGTGAAAGTGAGATAGAAGAAAATATAAAAGAAGAAAAAATGAGTGAGGGTGAAAGTCAAGAAGATAATATTCAAGAAAATAAAAGTAATGATAAGTCTCATATATCTAGTAATGATATGAGTGAAGAAAATGATTGAATTTTTTGATTTATTTTTACTATTTAATTTTTCTTTTTTAATATAATTAACAAAAATTAATGATAAAATTTAAGAATAACCAGCAAATTGAATTTACCACAAACTTTAAGTAGTACTGTTGTTATTTTCCTTTCTTTCCTTTTTTCTTAGAAGCATCCTTTTGAACAGTTTGACCATTTGGTAAGTCAATTTGATAATTTCCTCTAGTTGCTTTTGCTAAGTCTTTATTTAAAGAATCGAAATCACCTGGTATAATTGAAACTTTGTAAACCTTTGAATTTCCATTAGCTGAAGATGATGTAATTCTGCCATATTTCTTCATAGCACCATCAGCAAGTTTACAAAAGTCATTTGGAACTGTAACTATAGCTTCTACTTCTAATCGTTTAGAGGGGAGAATATCATTTAATTTCTTTTCTACTTCTTTAATTTCTTTTTCCATTGGAGCTTCAGGATCAATAACAAGTTTCATAGCATCTAAAGCATTATTAATTCTAACAATTGGATGTGGTTTATTGGTAGCTGGGTCAACATAATAATTATGAATATATTCTACAATTCTTTTCTTTTTATCTTCTACTTGTTGTTTTCTTTCATCACTAGAAAATTGAATTTCACCTTTTTCAGCTATGGTCTTCAATATTTCATCACCACTTTTACCAGGAAATGCTTTTGAAAGTTCAGCTGGTTTGGCAATATTTCCTTTATTATGTGGGGCAATAAAAACCTCATCTGCAAATGTTGCATTAGAAATTCCTAATTTACCTTCACGAACTTTGAGTGCACAACCAGGTTTAAATAAGGCTTCAAAAACTATTTTTTCATATTTGTAACGAACAACTTGGTAATTTTGTTTTGACATAATGGAGTGGTAAATAACTGAATAATTAGTTGTGAAAAGAGGTTTGAACTATTAAACAAGAAAAAAAATAAAAGAAGTTCAATTAATAAGAAAAGAACCATGAAACTATAGTTCTTGAAACTATGATATAAAGTATCACTAAAACATAAAATAACAGACCTGATTTGAAAAATAAATCCTCTGCATTTGCTGTTATTTTCATAAAAAATAATTGTCTTTTAGAACTGTTAAGTGTTTCTGAAATATCATTTTGAGTGTTTAATGATGATTTTATTCTATCAGTTGACTGTTTGATTGTCTCATAACTTTCTCCAGTACGGTCACTTTCTTCTTGAATTCTTTTAAGAATTGTTTGTGTAGTGTAATTATCATGTGCTTTTCTAATATCACTCATCTTTTGTTATTTTAAGATTATACTCAAAAAAATAAGAAGATGTGAAACATCAATTAGTAATAATGTCTGATACATTTTCTGGATCAACATGTTTTATTTCTTCTAGTAAATCAAATTTAAATGGAGTATCTCCATAGTTTATTGTAATTTTATTAAACATTTCTACAACAATGACCGCAGATATTGGAATTGTGTCATCCATTTTTATAGATTTTAATTTTTCTCCATTAAAAGTAAAGAAAACAGATTTACTAATTGTATCATATCCACAACCAATAATGTTATGTCCATTTTTCTGTGTTCCATAAGCTGGTCCATATGGGTTACCATTACTGTCTCCATTATAAATATAGCCATCATCTGAGTGGTATCCAATACTTCCTTCGGACCATCCTACATGTTGTTCATCAAAATTAAATATGCAATTTTGGTCATAACATAATCCTAAAGAAAGTAGACAATACCCATAAACTTCAATTTCATAGTAATGAATCAGAGCTTCAGATTCTACAATTCCACTTTGAGTCATAATTCGCATCTTTCTTTTATCTTCAGGTAGTACAAATCTATCAGATACTAAAGCATCAAAATTTTCACCATAAACTGGTATTAAGCGTTTAATAGAATTATCAATTAATTCTATTCTATCAGTTTGAACATTAAATTTTCTTGGTTTGTAAAAAGTAAGTAGATCTTTCAAATAATTTTGGATATTATCGCAAGGATAATTAAAAGTATTATACATCAAACAATTAAGGTCTTTATAACTAATACCTTTGAATGATAATGGGTTGTTTCTTTCTGTATCATCTTCTGAAATAGTATTAATTTCTTTATTACTTTCATCATCGTCATCATCATCTACAGAAATAGTAATGTCGTTAAGTGTTTTAGTACTTGAAAAAAATGTTTTAATACAACCTTCAATATGAATATTTGATTTTAAAAAATTAATGCAAGGAACAACACATTTATACAAGTTATTAATATTGACTCTATGACAACAATCAATTGAGCCTTTGATAACGCAATAAGAAGAACTTTCAATAGATAGTGTTTCCATTACAGTATTAGTAATTCCAATAAATAATTTATCTGAGCCACAAATAGATATTTTATTAAGATGAGGAAATGGTGAAATATCACTGTCTTGTAGAGAAATATTAAAACAATCATTTATAGTAACTTTTTTAATGGTAAAAGTGTTTAAATGATACGAAACATTTGAACATCGACTAAGACATAATTCTTCTAGAAAAGGTGTTTTTAAAAAATAATCTATTTGTACATCATCATCATTAATATCATCTTCTTCTTGGCTATCATTACTTTCATTTTGATTTTCTCTTAAGTCCATTTCATAAATTATTAATGTTTTAATAAAATTTGGAATATCCCAATGTGTTGTTATTGAACGAATATTATTAAATTGAATTGATTGAACATAAGCCTTTTGAAGTAAATGTTCAAATCTTTTTCCATCTGTTGTTTCTTCTAAAATAAAATTTCCTTGTAACACACAAAGATTTTCTTCTTTCGGAATACATTGTTGAGGAGTTACAACACAATAACAATAAGTAACTCCAGTTAAACATTTTAAAAATTCAGGATTTGAAGGATGTGAGTAAGTAATTATTATAATTTGAATTTCATCACTTAAACGTAAATAAGATTTTAGTTTATTTATTAGTTTAACTGTAGAATTACTTAAAATTAATGGTTGATCTTCATAATTATTAATAATAATTTTTTTTGGATAATTAGCACTTTTATTTGTTCCATTATATGAATAATTCTTAAAGAAGTTAACTAATAATTTTAAGTCTCCACTAATACATTGTAAGTTAATAAATTTAGTTGCATGTTTTATAAAGAAATCAATTGTTATTGGTTTATTTTCATATACAGAAGGTGTATCTAAACGTATTGAAACAATTTTTGAAAGAAGTGGAATTATTTGTTTATGTGGAGCGTTAAGACGACAAAAAATAGATATAATTACATCTCTAATACATTTTACTTTATTATAAATAGATATATCTGTTGTTAAATAAGGTCTGTCAAGAGTTTCAGGTGTAAAGAATTTAAAGAATTTTTTTAGTGCAAGTTCATCATTAAAAGGAGGATTTACTTTTAATGCTTTAATTGTGTCAGCACATTTTTTATTAATAAAAATAAATTCTACAATGTCTTCAAATCTACTTAAATGAAGGACAACTTTCATCAAATAAACAAGTTCCAGTCGTGTCATTAGTAAGTGATTCTAAAATCTGTTTTGAAAACTGATAAAAAAAAATAATTTTAATAAAAAGCAATTAATTAAGTATTAATAAGAATTTTCTTCTATTATTCCTGACTCAAGGGAGACTAACCCTGTCACTTCATCATCATCATCTTCTTCTAATGACTCTACGGAGTATGTTTGATTATGTTAAAAGCAATGTTCAATGACATTAACCGTGTTTTTAATTACAAGGTTTTTTACTTCTT
>NW_008577683.1:0-1854 GCF_000257125.1 Entamoeba nuttalli P19
CTTCTTCTTCTTTTGGTTTTTCTTCTTCCTCTTCTTTATACATTATTTCATTAATACTATTAATTTCTTTCTTTAAAATTTCTCTTTGTGTTAATGTATTATTTGTATTTTCTTCTTCTTTAATTTTAATTGTTACTTTCTTTCTCTTTAATAATTCTTCATCAATTTGAATATTTTCTTTATCTTCAACTTCATCTTCCATTTCTTTAATTCTTCCTTTAATCATAACATCATTCCAACAATGACTTTTAATTGTATCAATAATAATTTTAATAATACTTTCATAATGAATTCCTTGTTCTTTTCTTTCTTCTGTAATATTTCCAATTGTATCTAAAATACTCATTAAATCTTTAAATAATTCTTTAGCATTATTTTCAACTTCTTTTGGAATAGGATTAATATCATAACTAAATAAATTCATCCACATAATTAATATAATTAATCCATCATTAATTCCATTATTACTAAATGTTTGTTTACTTTGAAATTTTTCAATTATATTAATACTTGGTGGTAAAATAGTTAATAATTCAATAATACTATGATATAAATATTCATTAATCATATCTTCTATTTCATTTTTAATTACTTTTTTTATTTGTAAAAGTTGAAGTAATTTATTAATGAAAATACAATATTCTTCTTTACTTAAAATATTTTGAATAATTTCTCCATTCTTTTCATTATTTTCTAATAATCCTCTTCTTATTTTATTAATCATATCTTGATATTTATCTTCTTGATTTAGACTATAAAACTCAATATTTTGATATTCTGTTCCTTCAATTTTCTTTTTAATTTCTTTAAGAGCTTCTTGATTATATTTCATATAATTTGGATAAATAAGACTTTCTGATTTATTAATAATAATGTCTTTAGTTAAAATATTTTTTTGAACACCTTCAATAATTTCATTTCCATTTTCTTTAAAATGTTCAATCATATATTTTAACATCATACATAATCTACTTAAAATAATTTTATTCATTTCTTTATTCATTTCAATACTAATAATATCATTAAAAATCATTATAATAAATTTCTTTTTATTTTCTTCTTTAAATGAATTATAAATAAGTAACATCATAATCATATATTCTTGACTTATAACTTCTCCTTTCTTCCATTCTTTTTCTTTTATTATTTTTTCTATATTTTTATTCATTGTTTCCCATAAATTAATTCCTTGCATATCTTCTTTATCTCCTTCTTTTCTATTTGTAATTCTATTAATCCAAACTCTTGTTAAAAAAATTATTAATTCATTTGGTACTTGAATTGGATATTCTTTATTTTGTTTTCTAATGATATATCCCATTAATTGTTCTGAAAGCCAATTATAATTAACTAATGAACTACATAATGATCGAAGATTCATTATACTTTCTTTATCTTTAACTAATGGTCCATACATTCTTTCATTTGAATCAATAGCAATATTATTTGATTCTATTTGAGTTAAAAAGATAATAACATCAAGATGATATGCATTAAAATATTTTGAAACATATTTTCTTAATTCTTCATTTGAACTTTCTCCAAAAATGAATATTGAAAGATAAAGTGGTAATGATCTTGTAATATCATAATTAATTTCTTTATCATTTTCTTCTTTCTTTTCTATTTTATCTAATTTAATTTTTTTATCATTTATTTCTTTATTTTCTTCTTTTCTTGGTGATAAAATACTTTTTCTTGGTGTTAATGTATTTCGAGGTGTTTTATTTCGAGGTGTTTTTAAGAAAGCATTTGATTTATTATTTTCTTTATTTGTAATAGAAATATCTAATTTCCCAATAATTTTCTTTTGTTTATTTATTTTATTTTCTTTCTCTTTTACTTCTTCTTCTT
>NW_008577684.1:0-577 GCF_000257125.1 Entamoeba nuttalli P19
AACTCAAATAAAATAAATTGAATGGAAAATAAAAAAGACATAAATATGATGTTATAGAATATATATTTAAAGAGAAGAACTGAAATACAATCCATTCGATGATTACACTTATAATATTTATTGTATTTGCTAATGCAACAGAAACTATTCTTTGTATGGAACAAGGAGTTAAAGATGTTAAAGAATGTAAAAATATCTTATTAATTTCAAAATTAAATATTAATAACTTTAATAAAGCTAATTGTATTGAATATCAACAAGGAAAAAGTCTTAAAATATATGATGAAGAAAGAAATAATAATAAAAAATATTACATTAAATATTATAAAGATAATAAATGTACCAAAGAAGTAGAAAACCAACGCATTGAAGAAGTTATTCCAATTGATAAAAATATTGTCTCAAAAACAAATACTCTTCATAAATATGATACAATTTCAAATAATGGAATTGAAGTTAAAATAAAGCATTCATACAGTAGTTTGACTAACAGGATGCATAGGATATATACTGTGACTATAAAGGGTGAAAATGGGAGACTAGAAGGAAAACCAACTGATACACCATCTGGTAAACC
>NW_008577685.1:0-1263 GCF_000257125.1 Entamoeba nuttalli P19
CATTACTTTATAACATCACATGAATATTTCAAAATATCTGTCGAGAGTCAATACCTAATGAATAAAATAATGAAATTTAGCAATTTATTTAAGTATCTCTGACTTAACAAAAATTATGTGAACATTCTTCTCCAAAGTGTTTAATCCAAATGACAATTATAATGTGAGTATGTATAATTTATTAGAACGTGACGACGACAGAAGAAAGTTTTAGAAAGGATTAAGAGTTAATACCAGTTGATAATAGTTAAAACCAGTCAAGAAAAACAGTATTTATCAATTAAATCTTTTTACTTTCTCTGTTGAAAATGATAGTTCATAGAAATATTTGTAATACCCTGAACCAAATAATTCGGTTGTAAGTAAGTCATTTATTTGTTCATCGTTTATGTTAATTTCATTAAATTTATACTCAGTGATTTCCTCTTTTCTCTTCAGTAATTTTTTATTCCTTTGATTACTTACCTCAACAGGCAAGACTTCTTTTGACTCAAATACAGTGATTGTTTTTAGAGGCTCGTTTAATGACCATTTGGGTTTCTTCTCTTCCATTTCACAATAACTGAACCATTATTAGATTTAGAAACCTATCTCTTTACCCTTCAACACAATGACATTAAACATTATTTAACATTGTTTTATTAATTGAATAAAGAACAGACTGTATTGAATTTGAGGGAATTGTTTGAGTACTAAAGAATTGGATAGGTGCTTGCTTATCAACGAAAAGCAAAGGGTTGAGGAGTGAAAGTAGTCAGGTCAACTTAGTGTTTGTTTTAAGACAAAGATATTTTCTATCTAAACAAGCAAAAAGTGAGCAACATAACTACCTCAACATCCCGAAAGAAGACATAAAAAAAGAGAAAAAACAAGGAAGAACAGAAATGGAAAAGTTGAAAAAACTATGAAAAGAAGAAAAGAAGTTAGAAAGTAGAGAAAAGTAAATAGAAAGAAGATAAAAATGAAAAGAAGTGGAACCAAATCATCAAGATTTGGCAGAATAATTAAAAGATCAAAAGATAACTTTAAAAGTTATTCAGAATTATTAACATGTTTAATCAAGAAAAAGGTACCGATTATCCTATTCTTAATATTCAAGAACTTGAGGCACTTGCTGATTTAAAATTATCTGCTATGGGAAAAGAATATCCAAAACATGACAAATCTGATGCTATTGATGTTGTTGCACCATTAGTTGATATTATTGCTGAAGGAGATCAAGAAAGTACAGCTCCAATTGATGCTAGACTTCAAACATTCCTT
>NW_008577686.1:0-1435 GCF_000257125.1 Entamoeba nuttalli P19
TATCAATTATTATTTATTTCTAATTCTTATGTTTGCCTATTTAATTTTTATTCATTATTCCATTTAACTTCTATTAAAAGGGAGAAACGCAAATCAATTTTAATATGAATTTAATAAAGTCATTTATTCTGGTAAACAATAGTCTGGTGAAGTTCTATCAATAAATTGTTTAATACATCCCATATTCAAAAGTTGTCCTACATATGGAATTCTTCGTAAAAATGCAAGTACAACAGGAATAAAGTTGCTAATAATTAATAATAATATTCATTACCTTTCAAATCCATTCTCTTTAATACAATAATAAACAAACGCAAAGAGATTTAAGAATCCAAAGAATTCAATAAATAATCCAATAAATGTAAATTTAAATAATATTAATAAAACCCCAAGAAAGAAAAAAAATGTTGCAATTGCTCTTTTCTTTTGAAAGAAAAATGCAAATGCTTGTTGAACACCAATCACAAGAAAAATACCACAAATAAATAAAATATTCCCAAATGTAAGAAATCCTCGATCAAATAAAAACACAATTCCTAGAAATGTAAAGAAAATTCCTACACCAGTAATAACTGCCCCTATTTCTACATATTAATAAATTGTTCATTCTATTATTTCTTTACTCAAATAAATTAAATATAACTAACTTTGTGTATCAGTTAACATAGTTAAATGAAGATCTTTAAATTCTTTTTTCTTGTTTTATTAAAAGAGTATCTTCATACTAATAACTAAATAAACATATTCTTTTAATTTCATTCGTTCTCCTTTTCAGTTGGTGATGTTTTTGAACTACAAACATTATACCAATGACTTTTTAAAAAAGAATAAACTAAACATTAATTAATACATTCATAACATTAAATTTTATTCTTTAATACTACAAAAGTTTGTTGCTAGATTTACCTGTTATTGACGTTCTCATCTTTCCAAAAACTGAACAAATTAATTTCTTCAACTTTATTCTGTTGAACTAAATTTTTTATTAACCCTCAAAAAACTTACTTCATAAGTTTGTTTTACAATAAAAACAATAATATTTATCTTTGTAAGAATAACTTTACATAAGAGGCTGAGTATATAATAGTTCAAATAATCCATCTTACTTTAACACTGATTTTGTTCCTACATCTCTTTTTGTAATTAATATAAACTATCATTCTTTAACACTAAGTAACTTTTAACAAGTAGACAATCATCCTCAATACCCTCTTTATACAATGACTAACCCCTAAATAAATTTTCCTCTGATTTTATCAATTAGGTTTGTTTAAGGATTTACCTTTCTTTACTAACAAAAAATTACTTTATAAACAATTACTGTATTTGAGCAAAATCTCAATTGAATGTTCTTATACAAAGACTCAGATGTTCAAACTTAAAGTGGAGAGAGGTTAATTAATAAAAACAATAGAAACAATGGAATACAATGATG
>NW_008577687.1:0-324 GCF_000257125.1 Entamoeba nuttalli P19
AGACTTATCATCCATAATACCACTCAAAACCATCATCATACTTTCATGGAAATTTTGCATATCATTAACAGGAACAACATATTCTGCATTAAAAGACTGAGCAATATTTTCAAATTGTTTCATAATTGCATTAACATTACTTATTACATCTTTATATTGTGCACCTCGAACCTCATTATCTTTTATATACTTATTAACATCTTTAAAACGAGAAATTAATAATTGACGAGTATTTTCAAATGCCTTTTTACTCTGTCTCATATCTGGATCATCACTATAAAATTGTTCTTCTCCTGCATTTATTATTTGTCCCTTCTTTTTATA
>NW_008577688.1:0-282 GCF_000257125.1 Entamoeba nuttalli P19
TATTAACATTTAATTAACTCATTCTTGTTCATCTTTCTTGCGTTGTTTATGTATTTTGGAAAAAGATATTTTCTAATTCATAAAATTGAAGTAATATTGTTTTTTTCATCGTTTGTACTTATTTAAAATATACTTGAACCAAATAGACTTGGAAATGAATCTCTTCTTAATACTCATCATCAAATTCACATTGCAGTTCCTCTTCCTCGTGGCATACCTCTTGGTGCTCCTCTTGGACCACCCCTTGGCATACCTCTTGGTGCTGGTGCTCCTCTTGATGGC
>NW_008577689.1:0-364 GCF_000257125.1 Entamoeba nuttalli P19
AGATTCTTAGTTACAAAGATCATTGTACCAATTTTCTTATTTATTTCATTCATAGTACTATATGAATAGTCATGTATTGATGTTTTTGTAGTTTCAGTTATTGCTGCTATTGTTGAATTATCACAATTTGCATCATTTATGGTTGAGCCATATTGTGCAGCTAAAATTCCACAACTTGGAGCTAGCATTGATGATATTGTAGCAGAATTCTTTGGAGAAGAAGAACTTATTAATGGTCATGAAACATGTTTCGAAGTTAAAGCCAATCTTGAAGGAGGATGTTGGTTATTATTTGTAGCAGTTATTATTTATACCGTTTGCTCAATCGCAATCATGAAAATTACAAAGAGATGTCTTGCTAAAA
>NW_008577690.1:0-552 GCF_000257125.1 Entamoeba nuttalli P19
CAAAAGATAGATAGAAGAAGAGAGTAATGAAAGTGTGACTTGTTTCTTTAAAATACTTGATTCTTTTTTCAAAGAGAATAATAGTCATTGGTTGAATTTCATTTTATTCTCATAGTTGGAAAGAAATTTAAAGTTATGAATATAAACCGAAATTAAAGTATGTGATTGGTGGATTAAATGAATTGAAATTGTTTTGTTAATAAGTGGTGCCATTTTATTTTGTTACGTTGTTTTCTTGATGTATTGTATCAAAGAAACGGTGAATGTTCAAAGACATAAAACACATGATAAAAAACTATTGATTGATTAAATATTAGAATTAAATTGTATTTGAACTTACATTTATTATGTTCAATTTATATCTCTCATTTAAAGATAATCCATGATGAAACATTTGTTAATAAGAATTATTGTATAGTCTTAATTAGTTTTTGTATAATAACAATACATTAATTCAATGAGAAGAGTTGTGTTTATGTTAGTTTAATAAGATGGTTCTGGTTCATAAAATAAAGACTCAAATTAGATAAACAAAAAGTGGGATAATTGAAC
>NW_008577691.1:0-998 GCF_000257125.1 Entamoeba nuttalli P19
AATCAGTGTCTTGAATCAAAAATACACGTGACCTAAAAAGAAACATATTCTTTGGTTCAATTGAAAGTAACCAGTTAAACAATATCTATCTTTTTTAATTATGAATTTGTTTATATTAATCATCAAAATATGTATGTAACAATAACTATCTATTTATAGATATTCATTATTACAGGATCTACAAAAAAAAACAATTCCATTTTATAAATGTCATTAAATGATATAACACTCAATTATAAAATTACTATTTCCATAATTCTTTTGATTCATAATCAATGTTATCTTAACCTTTCAATTGCTTCTCTTTATAGATTAACCAACATATTGTCATGGTTTATTTTTAAATACTATTATAGTATTATATAACTTTTCTTTGATATAAGTGGAACACTTGTTTAATAGAATAAACACATGGTATTATTCATTCAATAAATTTATAATAAAGGAAACAAGTTAATATAATGATTGAGTGAATAAATTTGCTCTTTCAAATAAAATTGATAGACTTTGACTTAATAGTAATAATAAAAACAAATAACCATAAAAAAATATAAATATTCAAATGAGTTTAAAAGTGTTAAAAATGAATTTTTAAAACAGAAGGTTTTTAATTTATATCCAAGTTAGATGAATTGGGACAAACTAATGGTTTTTGTTTTAAATTCCCTCTTCTAGGAGGAACAGGTGGTGGATGAGATATATCATAGTTAGCAGTACAACTATTTTCACTATCTTTTTCCTGACCAGTACTACTATTATCTTCCAATAACTCTACATTCAAATTCACAGCAAAACATCTCTTTTGTAATAAAGAAGTTCCATTCTCTTTATTCACTTCATTTTGTTTTGTTTCTTTTAATATTGGAGGTACCATACGAATATCATCTAATAATGGTTTGGGAATTAAAGGGCGTACTATTTCTTCTCTTGACTCTACAATGTCAGATTCTTCTGGTGTTCCTTTCTTTATTTGTTCTATTCCTTTATAAATTTCTTCT
>NW_008577692.1:0-287 GCF_000257125.1 Entamoeba nuttalli P19
TTTCAATTATTTGCTTTTTTTCGTTGCCCTCCAAAATCATACAAACAATAATAATAAAAATATGAAAGATTTCATGTTTTACACAGGAAATTCTGACAGCACATTAGAAAAAGAATTTAATGTGAACGAGTTTGAAATGAACTTTAGTATAACAATAGAGCATATTGAAGAAACTGAAATAAATCTCTTCTCAATATGAAGAAAATCCAATTAAGGATATATTTTTTAATGATTCTTTTTTATTGTTCTTTTGTTTCTTATTCATTTATTTCATAATGAATTATTTC
>NW_008577692.1:461-1105 GCF_000257125.1 Entamoeba nuttalli P19
CTCACTGGGTGTGAATATTTCATTTGAAATAAATTAAATCATCATTGATTTATCTCAATTTGTATTTTACATTTTTCATTCATTGAAGATGAACAAAATATTCTTATTCTTCTTTGTTTTTATTCTTTTTTATTTCTTTTTCTTTTGTTTTTATTCTTTTTATTTCATTTTCATTTATTCAATATTAAATTATTTCAATTACGATGATTCGTTTTAGTGTGAAACATTTTGATCTTCTTTTCAATAAAGTAATTTTATTATTCTTTGATATTCATTTGATTCTTCTTGACATTATGATTGTGTTTGATCATTTTATTTATACACAAATATCACCATAATATCAAAATAAAAATCAAAATAAACAATAATCTCTTTGATTATTTAAATAAATTGCATTTTGTTGATCTTTAATATCAAATTTCTTCATTCTTTCTATCATTAATTTTGTTTCTAATGAAATTAAAAATGATTTTGATTCATTTATAAATTAATCATTTTATCAAATTTAGATTTAAAATATCCTCTAAATATATTTCATTCTGTTTCTTCATTAAGATTTTTATATTTTCTTTATTTATTATTCTTTGTTTAAATAGGATTTATTTTTATTCAATTCATCTTTATCTGAATCAAATAGTATATTG
>NW_008577692.1:1198-4471 GCF_000257125.1 Entamoeba nuttalli P19
TCTGTCAATTCTTCTATTTTTTGATTATTTCTTCATTTACTCTCATTCTTTGTATTTTCTCTCCTTCTTATTTATTCTTCTTTTTAATAATTCATAATTAATATTCATAATTCTTATTAGTATCATTAATTGATTGTTTAATGTGTTGAAGTGTTTCTACCACTTCTTTATACAATTGGTTATTCTTGTTTATTAATCACTGTTTCCATTTTAATTTAATTTGATATTTATAGTTCAAAATAACAATGTTTAAATAATTAATACACGTTATTATCACATCAAATTAATTATTATTTTTTTAATCATTATTTTTTTAAACAAATAACTTTAATTTTGATTGATTTTTAGAAGAACATTAATTAATAACAACAAGTCAGAAGATAAGATAAGAAAATGAAAGAAGAACATATATTCTCATCAAAAATAATTATAAAAACTCAAAACAAAGATTAAAAAGAATATGAATGAATTATTATAAAAACAAATACTCAATATAAAGGTAGTTAATTAAGTGGTATTAGATTTGTTTTCTATCATTCTTTGCTCACTAAAGAATAATCACGTTTTTGTTTGAAGATAATTTATTCCTTTATATTTACTTATTCTTTAATTTTTCATTGTTAAGAAATGTGAATTTCTATTTTCAGTCATTTAATTAGATTGTATTAACTCCTCTTCAAATTTCATCAACTTTGATATTCTTCATTTAATTCCATTTCTCATCTTTATTTTAAATTTTAATGTATATTAAAATGATTCATTCATTATTTTATTATTTTATAATGAATAAACATATATTTACAAAATATTATTACTAATTTCATTTATTCTCAACCATTTCATTTAAATCATTTTATACAAGAATTATTTTATAAAATAGATTTGTATGATGATAAATAGTACTATCATTATCTTTATAAATATTCATTCATCTCGTATATTAATTGACTCAATTATTATTTAATAATAATTGATAATAAATAGGAAAGACTAGTAATATATTTTCTAACAAAAGAAAATATTATATACAGATAATAACTGGGAAGTTCAACGATTAAATTTATTTTAATGTCATATAATTTTTCTGAGGAATAACATTCAAAGTAAAATACATTTATTTTATAAAATAAGAGAAGAAAAAAAAAGAAAAAATGAGTAAAAAAGAAAAACAAAAAATATCACCAATCCAATACTTAAAAGAAATGTTTTAGTCATTTTGTTGTTGTTTTCTGTTTTCCAATTCTAATACCAACTTTTCAGCTTTTGATTTCATAATTGTAACAGCCTCACTGAAAATTTCTTTTGCTGGATAAATACCAGTTGATTCAACAGAAACTAAAAATAAATGAATGGATTTACTTTATAATATTCATAAAAAACAACAAACATAAATAATGATTTTCTTCTCTTCCTAATTTGACATATTCTGAACGTTCTTCACGAATACATTCACGACACATTTTACAATTTCTAGGATTTTTAACAATTAACTCACCATCTTCAATATCAAATACATTTAATGGACAACAATTTTTAATTTCTTTTGACATTTTCTTACTTTGTTTCATTATTGTAATTTTTGGCATTAGTCGATAAGTGGCAGGACAAACTGGTGAAAATTTAGCATGGTCTTGTCCAATTCCTTTACAACAGAATAATTTACATTTAATATGTTGATGTGGTTGTAATTCAGCAATTAAAATATCATCAAAAACAGGTTTAATTGGACAATCTGCAAATGTAGTTTCTTGTTCTCCTTGAGGTTCCCAAATAAGATCAGATGAATAAACTTTATTATTAACAGGATTTTTTGCTGAGTCTAAAGTACAAGTAACATCAAGCGTAAATACAATTGTATCTTCTTCTGTTGGATCAGTAAAATGTCTGTCTTTAGGAAATTTAAATTTTCTTGGATCTGCTAATATTGGAATAAGTCCAAGTCGATGACAAAGCATTTCATCTGGAATAGCAGATGAATTATCTTCTAATACTACCATTTCTATTGCCATGGTTGGTACTTCTGCAATCATAATTCTTCTCAATCCATTAGCAACAGAGACATCAATACCCATAACATCAAATTCAACTTTCTCAGGACTTTCGGAAATTTTGACAATTCGTGGTTGACACTCCATAGGGTTGTTTTTTTGTTACTTTTCTATTTTTTTATTCAAATTTCTTTTTTTTTTTTTTTTAAATAAAAGGGTTTTCTTATTATTTTTTATTATTTTTATTATTTTTTTCAATAAATTGTTTATTATTTCTTTGTCGTTGTTTGTTATTATAAATCAAGTCTTCATTAAAGAATCATTTAGCGTAAAAAATTACCCATATTAACTCATTTGATCATCTTCTTAATAAATATAACATTGAAAGTGTGTATAAGTTGTTGTAAATGGTATTTTAATATTCTTTTTTTATTATTTGATAAGGTATTATATATTTCATTATCACAATTAATTGTATTATTTGAATCAAATAAAAAATTAAAATGAAAAAGTACTAAATTAAGTTTCAGTACACGCTGATTTGTTTTATTTCACTTGGTTCAGTTGAGATTCTTTCATTCACTTTCATTCAACTTGTTCATGATGTATTTCTATATCTCTCTATTCTCCTTTATTATCTTCACATTATTTCATTAAGTTTTTCATATTATTAATCATTATATCAATTACAATTATTTTCATTGAAATTGTAATGTTTTGTTTTTTCATCATTCTTATTGTTTCTTTATTGACTATTCTATTTATTGTAATTATTTTTGTAATAACTTTTCTTTTCATATATTATTTTGTATTATTTTATCTTGGTGAATTTTATTCATTTCTACTTTATTAATAAATATTAGAATTATCTTTTTATCATTTACAACTATCATTTTATCATATAACTCATTATGCTTTGTTTTATATTCTATATAAATTTGTTGTCTTTTATGAAATATTCAATGGTTATTTCTTTATTTTCTATTCTTCTTTTGTTTTTATCATTTTCATTTTGATTATTGTTTAATTTCAATTTATTCTTCATTGCTTCACTATATTTATTTTATGTTTCAATGTGGTCATTCTCGAATATTTTGTAATATTAATCATTGTTATAATTGAAATTCATTTCTTATTATATCAATATATTAATTTTGTTTAAACAAACACCAAACTAATGAAATTTACAATGTTTAAAATACAATATGTATAATACTTCTTTAATAACAATGAAACACATTTGAAATAGAAACAATATCTTAATTACATCAGAATCATATTTAAT
>NW_008577693.1:0-972 GCF_000257125.1 Entamoeba nuttalli P19
TGGTGTTTTGTAAGTGATACTATGATTTCTTAAACAACGTCCCATTGCTGTTGTTATTAGTACTTTTTCAAGATTTCTCAATGGCTAGGGTTTAATACTATTTTCTTTAATTTAATTTACTATTTTTTACTATAATTGAAAAAAAACTTTAGAATAAAATAACATTTTATTATTTAATAAAATTAATATCATTAGTTTTTATGTTATTGAAAGAACTTTCTTGAAAGAACTTAAAAAGAAACCAAGAAAATGGCAGAAGAAACCATTGCAATAGATGTAGAAGATAAACCAATTAGAATATTGACATATAACATGTATCTTAGACCAATGTTAATATCAGCAGCTGGTCATGATCATAAAGATTCGAGATTGAAAGTATTTTGTAAAGAACGATTAAAAGATTTTGACATAATTTGTTTTCAAGAAGTCTTTAAGGAATTAAATTGGAGAAGAGAAAAACTATTAAAAAAAGCTAAAAAAGCGGGTTTTAAGTATCGAATTCAAACAGAAAAACCTTTATTTCCACTTTTTCTTTGTGATGCTGGATTAATTATTATAAGTAGATTTCCTATTGTAGAGAATCAATTCAAACTATATAAAAGAAGTATTTACGCTGATGCGGTTGCTTCTAAAGGTGTACTTTATGCAAAAATTGAAATACAGTCTAATAAATATTTACATGTATTTAATACACATACACAAGCTGATTATACTTTAGACCCAGAGAAAGCTAAACCTTCAAGAGATGTAAGGTTAAGTCAAATCAGGAAATATGCTAAATTTGTCCAAAAGAAATGTAATAACGATACATTTCCTGTGATTTGCTGTGGTGACTTTAATGTAAATGGAAGGGCTGGAACTGATGGAACAACGGAAAGTCCAGAATATACAGAATTTCTTCAAAATTTTCATTTTGATAGTGGAGAACTTATTGACTTACTTCTTAGAGATAATCATGGCATTCAACCAGTA
>NW_008577693.1:1099-3206 GCF_000257125.1 Entamoeba nuttalli P19
GTATCATGTATGGATAAATCACGATTAGATTATATGTTTCATTGGAAAAAACCAAATGAAAATCCAGTTATTACTTGTAAGAATTGTCGTGTAGATAAATTTCAGGTAAGTGGGAAAAAATATCCTTTTATGTCAGATCATTTTGGGGTAACATGTGATATATTTCTTTGATTTATACATCATAATTAGTACTGTTATTAACATAATGAAAAGGGTTTTTATTTTTGTTAATTTTTATTAATTTTTTTTATTTCATTGTATATATGTACAAGAAACAATTAGAGTCAATTTTCCTTCAATGTCTTCTTGGTTATTTTCCTAAAGAAATATCTCTTATTGATTTTATTTGTGTCTCAAAGAGAACATATCAAAGTGTTGTTAACTATAAATTAGAATATAGATGGTTTAATCAATTATCAGAAAAACAAAAACTTCTTTTTAGTGGGATAAAAGAGAAAGTTATTGATATATCAAAATTAAATGAAAATGATATTAAATATTCTACACTTATTTTAAATTGTGAAGATTCATCAAAGAAGATAAGAGAGCCTTTTGCTTCTCATGTATCTGAAATTTATATTACATCAATTTCACAAATTAATTTTAATGAGCTTCCATTACTTTCAAGAGTTAATATACTTCTTTCTTATTCAGTACCAAAAAATTTAAAAAAGGTATCATTACCTAAACACATATTATTTGTTATTCATGCTAAAAAATTTAAACCAATTTATGAACTTGTTAAATCAAATCCACAAACTACATTTATTGGTTATGTTTTTGAAATTTCAGAAAATGATATTACACTCATGAACGAATTATCAAATATTAAAATTTTGTTTCAGCATTGGGAATCATTATTTCCATGGCCTAGTCTTGATGTATCACGATTCATTTATACTGGAACTAAATTCTATTTAGAAGATAATATTCCTGAGTCTTTCATCAAATTTATTATTAAACGTGGGTTAATTGAAGCATTCATACGTAGAAAAGGAGGCTCTTCAAAAGTATTTCTTGATTTACAAAGATCAATATTAGAAGGTATAGACATAGATAATGTTGGATCCCCTTTAATGGTATATGTTCCAAAATCACTTGAAATAATTTCTTCAGAATCACTAATAAATATTGATATTCAAGGGATGAGATTATGCACTCATATGACTTCTTTAAATTTAACTCATTTAAAAACTACAAATTTTCCTACATCTATTCAAAGTTTAGAATTAAGGATGAATACTGACATTGAGGAGTTAAATCTTAGAGAGTTTAGACAACTTAAAGATGTGACTCTAGATAGTTATAAGAAATTAGTTATATTAAAATTACCACAATTAACATTAAATTCACTTAATTTAACAAATTGTCAAAGACTAAAGAGTATAGACGGTAATAAGATATATTCTGTATCAGTTTGCCAATGTCAACAACTAAAAGAATTTAAAGTTAGTTATTCTAAACTTTTTCTCAGTTCATTCTCTAAACCAATAAAATTCGTTATTTCTACTCAAGTACAGAATTTAATTCTAGAGAATGTAATTGAATTGTTTTCTCGTCAAGTTCCTTTCAAATTACAAAAGCTTGAATTAAAGTCAGAACCAAGTGAAGAACTAATTTGTTCATTAATGAAATTAGAAGTTAATACTTTAGTTTTATCAAATTATCATTATGGACTAGAACAATTAAAAGTTAATCAAGTTATATCTGTTTCAGATGGTGTTGATAATTTTAATTTCAAATATCCATCTGAAGTAATTATTTCACCTCATCATTCTATAGAATTAGAAACTATCTCTATTGGAAAAGAATCAGCTGTTCAACTACTTGTAATAAACAAAACCATAATAGAAGAACTGATTCTAAATGATTCTCATGTACGTTGTTTACGTCTTGAATCAAGTACTATTGTTCATTTTATTCAACCACCAATGCTTGAAAAAATAGTTAAGTTAAATTCAACAATTGTTAATGGAGGAAGTCTTGAAGGGATTGTTCAAGAAATTTGTGAAGACAACGACCAAAAGAAAGAAGAGTCAAGTGATTCATCTAGTTTTTATTTTAGGTTTTTTATAACAAAAATAGTAAACAACGGCGAAGTGAACTT